>NC_092739.1:160391748-160691748 GCF_047496795.1 Chiloscyllium punctatum | reverse complement strand
GGGAATGTACTGATCACTGCGGGAATGCACTGATCACTGCGGGAATGTATTGATCATTGCGGGAATGAACAGAGCACTGTGGGAATGTACTGATCTCTCTGGGAATGGTATGATCACTGCGGGAATGTGCTGTTCACTGCGGGAATGAATTGATCAATGTGGGAATGTACTGATCACTGCGGTAATGTACTGATCACTGTGGGAATATACTATTCATTGCAGGAATGTATTGAGCACTGTGGGAATGTACTGATCACTGTGGGAATGTATTGATCACTGTGGGAATGTATTGATCTCTGTGGGAATGTAATGATCACTGCAGGAATGTACAGTTCACTCCGGAAATGAATTGATCAATGTGTGAATGTATGGATTACTGCAGGAATGTACTGATCACTGTCAGAGTGCACTGTTCACTGTGGAAATGTATTGATCACTGTGGGAATGTACTGATCATTGCAGGAGTGTCCTGATCACTGTGGGAATATAATAATCACTGTGGGACTGTATTGATCACTGCGGGAATGTGCTGATCACTGCGGGAATGAACTGATCACTGTGGGAATATACAGATCACTGCGGGAATGTATTGATTACAGTGCGAATGTTCTGATCACTGCAGGAATGCATTGATCACTGTGGGAATGTACTGATCATTGTGGTAATGTACTGATTACAGCAGGATTATACTGATCACTGTGGGAATGAACTGATCACTGCGGGAATGTGCTAATCATTGAGGAATATACTAATCACTGTGGGAATGTACTGATCACTGCGGGAATGAGCTGATCACTGTGGGAATATACAGATCACTGTGGAAATTTATTGATCACTGCGGGAATGTCCTGTTCACTGCGCTAATGAATTGATCAATGTGGGAATGTACTGATCACTGCGGTAATGTACTGATCACTGGGGGAATGTGCTAATCACTGTGGGAATGTATTGATCATTGTGGGAATGTATTGATCACTGCGGGAACGAACTGAACATTGTTGGAATGTATTGATCTCTCAGGGATTGTTATGATCACTGCGGGAATGTTCTGACCACTGTTGGGGATGTACTGATGACTGCAGGAATATACTGTTCACTATGGGAATGTACTCATCACTGAGGGAATGGATTGATCACAGTGGGAATATATTGATCACTGTGGGAATTTACAGATCACTGCGCAAATGTATGGATCACAGTGCGAATGTTGTGATCACTGTGGGAATGTATTGTTCACTGTGGGAATGTATTTTTCACTGTAGGAATGTACTGTTCACTGCAGGAATGAACTGATCACTGTTGGAATATACAGATCACTGCGGGAATATATTGCTCACTGTGGGAATGTACTGATCATTGTGGGAATGTACTGATCACAGCAGGAATATACTGATCACTGTGGGAATGAACTGATCACTGTGCGAATGTATTAATCATTGCGGAAATGTTGTGATCACTGCGGGAATGCGCTGATCATTGCGGGATGTGCTGTTCACTGTGAGAATGTACTGATCACTGAGTGAATGTACTGATCTTTGTGGAAATGTATTGATCACTGTGGGAATGTACTGTTCACTACGGGAATGAATTGATCAATGTGGGAATATATTGATCACTGCAGAAATGTACTGTTCACTGTGGGAATGTATTGATCACTGCGGGAATGTGCTAATCACTGCGGGAAAGAACTGATCTCAGTGGGAATGAACTGATCATTGTGGGAATATACAGATCACTGTGGGAATGTACTGATTACAGTGCAAATGTTCTGATCACTGCGGGAATGTATTGATCACTGTGGGAATGTACTGATCATTGTGGGAATGTACTTATCACAGCAGGAATATACTGATCACTGCGGGAATGTACTGTTCACTGTGGGAATGTACTGATCATTGTGGGAATGTACTGATCACAGCAGGAATATACTGATCACTGTGGGAATGAACTGATCACTGTGTGAATGTATTAATCACTGCGGGAATGTTGTGATCACTGCGGGAATGAGCTGATCATTGTGGGATGTACTGTTCACTGTGAGAATGTACTGATCACTGACTGAATGTACTGATCACTGTGGAAATGTATTGATCACTGTGGGAATGTACTGTTCACTACGGGAATGAATTGATCAATGTGGGAATATATTGATCACTGCGGAAATGTACTGTTCACTGTGGGACTGTATTGATCACTGCGGGAATGTACTGATCACTGCGGGAATGAACTGATCACTGTGGGAATATACAGATCACTGCGGGAATGTATTGATCACAGTGCAAATGTTCTGATCACTGCGGGAATGTATTGATCATTGTGGAAATGTACTGATCATTGTGGGAATGTACTGATCACAGCAGGAATATACTGATCACTGCGGGAATGAACTGATCACTGCGGAAATGTATTGATCACTGTGGGAATGTACTGTTCACTGCGGGAATGTACTGATCAGTGTGGGAATATACTGATTATTGCAGGATGTACTGTTCACTGTGGGAATATATTGATCACTGGGGGAATGCACTGTTCACTGCGGGAATGTACTGTTCACCGTTGGAATGTATTGATCGCTGTGGGAATGTGCTAATCACTGCAGGAATATACTGATCATGGTGGGAATGCCCTAATCACTGTGGGAATGTATTGATCACTGCGGGAAAGTACTGATCACTGGGAATGTACTGATCACAGTGCGAATGTACTGATCAAGCAGGAATTTATTGATGACTGCAGGAATGTACTGAACACTGTGGGAATGTACTGATCATTGCAGGAATGTACTGTTCACTGTGGGAATGAATTGATCAATGTGTGAATGTATTGATTACTGCAGGAATGTACTGATCCCTGTCAGAGTGTACTGTTCACTGCAGAAATATATTGATCACTGTGGAAATGTACTGATCATTGCGGGAGTGTCCAGATCACTGTTGGAATATACTAATTACTGTGGGACTGTATTGATCACTGTAGGAATGTACTGATCACTACGGGAATGAACTGATCACTGTGGGAATATACAGATCACTGCGGGAATGTATTGATCACAGTGCGAATGTTCTGGTCACTGCAGGAATGTATTGATCACTGTGGGAATGTACTGATCATTGTGGGAATGTACTGATCACAGCAGGAATATACTGATCCTTGCGGGAATGAACTGATCACTGTGGGAATGTACTGATCAGTGTGGGAATATACTGATCATTGTGGGATGTACTGCTCACTGTGGGAATGCATTGATCACTGTGGGAATGTATTGATTACTGCGGGAAAGTACTGATTACTGGGTATGTACTGATCACAGTGGGAATGTACTGATCACTGCGGGAATGCACTCATTACTGCAGGAATGAACTGATTACTGTGGAAATTCATTGATCATTGTGGGAATGTACTGATCATGGCGGGAATGCATTGAACACTGTGGGAATGTTCTGATCACTGTGGAAATGTACTGATCATTGCGGGGTGTGCTGATCACTGCGGGAATGTACTGATCACTGAGGGAATGCACTGATCACTGTGGAAATGTATTGATCACTG
Source organism: Chiloscyllium punctatum (assembly GCF_047496795.1). Lineage (NCBI taxonomy): Eukaryota > Metazoa > Chordata > Chondrichthyes > Orectolobiformes > Hemiscylliidae > Chiloscyllium > Chiloscyllium punctatum. Next base: position 160,688,199 of record NC_092739.1, on the reverse strand, counting down.
CGGGAATGTACTGTTCACTGCGGGAATTAATTGATCAATGTGGAAATGCATTGGTCACTGTGGGAATGAACTGGTCACTGTGGGAATGAACTGAACACTGTGGGAATGTATTGATCTCTCTGGGAATGTTATGATCATTGCGGGAATGTACTGATCACTGTGGGAATGTATTGATCACTGCGGGAATGTACTGTTCACTGCGGGAATTAATTGATCAATGTGGAAATGTATTGGTCACTGTGGGAATGAACTGGTCACTGTGGGAATGAACTGAACACTGTGGGAATGTATTGATCTCTCTGGGAATGTTATGATCACTGCGGGAATGTACTGTTCACTGTGGGAATGTATTGATCACTGTGGGAATGTATTGATCACTGCGGGAATGAACTGAACACTGTGGGAATGTTTTGATCTCTCTGGGAATGTTATGATCTCTGTGGGAATGTACTGATCACTGTGGGAATATGCTGTTCACTGTGGGAATGTACTCATCACTGTGGTAATATACTGGTCACTGGGGGAATATACTGTTCACTGTGGGAATGTATTGATCACTGAGGGAATGTACTGCTCAGTGGAGGAATATACTGTTCACTGTGGGAATGTACTGAACACTGCAGGAATATACTGATCACTGTGGGAATGTACTGTTCACTGTGGGAATGTACTGATCATTGCGGGAATGCACTCATAACTGCAGGAATGTACTGATCGTGGTGGGAATATATTGATCATTGTGGGAATGTACTGATCATTGCGGAAATGCACTGAACAGTGTTTGAATGTACTGATCACAGCAGGAATGTACTAATCACTGTGGGGATGAACTGATCACTGTGGGGATGCACTGATCACTGTGGGAATGTATTGATCACTGTGGGAATATACTGTTCACTGTGGGAATGTACTGATCATTGTGGGAATGCACTCATAACTGCAGGAATGTACTGATCGCTGTGGGAATTTATTGATCATTGTGAGAATGTACTGATCATTGCGGCAATGCACTGAACACTGTTGGAATGTACTGATCACTGTGGGAGTGTACTGATCACTGTGGGAGTGTACTGATCACAGCAGGAATGTACTGATCAATGCGGGAATGAACTGATCAATGTGGGAATGCACTGATCACTGTGGGAATGTATTGATCACTGTGGGAACGCACTGATCACTGCGGGAATGTACTGATCACAGGGAATGTACTGATCTCTGTGGGAATATACTGATCATTGCGGTGTGTGCTGTTCACTGTGGGAATGTACTGATCACTGCGGGAATGCACTGATCACTGTGGAAAAGTATTGATCACTGCGGGAATGCACTGATCACTGCGGGAATGTATTGATCATTGCGGGAATGAACAGAGCACTGTGGGAATGTACTGATCTCTCTGGGAATGGTATGATCACTGCGGGAATGTGCTGTTCACTGCGGGAATGAATTGATCAATGTGGGAATGTACTGATCACTGCGGTAATGTACTGATCACTGTGGGAATATACTATTCATTGCAGGAATGTATTGAGCACTGTGGGAATGTACTGATCACTGTGGGAATGTATTGATCACTGTGGGAATGTATTGATCTCTGTGGGAATGTAATGATCACTGCAGGAATGTACAGTTCACTCCGGAAATGAATTGATCAATGTGTGAATGTATGGATTACTGCAGGAATGTACTGATCACTGTCAGAGTGCACTGTTCACTGTGGAAATGTATTGATCACTGTGGGAATGTACTGATCATTGCAGGAGTGTCCTGATCACTGTGGGAATATACTAATCACTGTGGGACTGTATTGATCACTGCGGGAATGTGCTGATCACTGCGGGAATGAACTGATCACTGTGGGAATATACAGATCACTGCGGGAATGTATTGATTACAGTGCGAATGTTCTGATCACTGCAGGAATGCATTGATCACTGTGGGAATGTACTGATCATTGTGGGAATGTACTGATTACAGCAGGATTATACTGATCACTGTGGGAATGAACTGATCACTGCGGGAATGTGCTAATCATTGAGGAATATACTAATCACTGTGGGAATGTACTGATCACTGCGGGAATGAGCTGATCATTGTGGGAATATACAGATCACTGTGGAAATTTATTGATCACTGCGGGAATGTCCTGTTCACTGCGCTAATGAATTGATCAATGTGGGAATGTACTGATCACTGCGGTAATGTACTGATCACTGGGGGAATGTGCTAATCACTGTGGGAATGTATTGATCATTGTGGGAATATATTGATCACTGCGGGAACGAACTGAACACTGTTGGAATGTATTGATCTCTCTGGGATTGTTATGATCACTGCGGGAATGTTCTGACCACTGTTGGGGATGTACTGATGACTGCAGGAATATACTGTTCACTATGGGAATGTACTCATCACTGAGGGAATGGATTGATCACAGTGGGAATATATTGATCACTGTGGGAATTTACAGATCACTGCGCAAATGTATGGATCACAGTGCGAATGTTGTGATCACTGTGGGAATGTATTGTTCACTGTGGGAATGTATTTTTCACTGTAGGAATGTACTGTTCACTGCAGGAATGAACTGATCACTGTTGGAATATACAGATCACTGCGGGAATATATTGCTCACTGTGGGAATGTACTGATCATTGTGGGAATGTACTGATCACAGCAGGAATATACTGATCACTGTGGGAATGAACTGATCACTGTGCGAATGTATTAATCACTGCGGAAATGTTGTGATCACTGCGGGAATGCGCTGATCATTGCGGGATGTGCTGTTCACTGTGAGAATGTACTGATCACTGAGTGAATGTACTGATCTTTATGGAAATGTATTGATCACTGTGGGAATGTACTGTTCACTACGGGAATGAATTGATCAATGTGGGAATATATTGATCACTGCAGAAATGTACTGTTCACTGTGGGAATGTATTGATCACTGCGGGAATGTGCTAATCATTGCGGGAAAGAACTGATCTCAGTGGGAATGAACTGATCATTGTGGGAATATACAGATCACTGTGGGAATGTACTGATTACAGTGCAAATGTTCTGATCACTGCGGGAATGTATTGATCACTGTGGGAATGTACTGATCATTGTGGGAATGTACTTATCACAGCAGGAATATACTGATCACTGCGGGAATGTACTGTTCACTGTGGGAATGTACTGATCATTGTGGGAATGTACTGATCACAGCAGGAATATACTGATCACTGTGGGAATGAACTGATCACTGTGTGAATGTATTAATCACTGCGGGAATGTTGTGATCACTGCGGGAATGAGCTGATCATTGTGGGATGTACTGTTCACTGTGAGAATGTACTGATCACTGACTGAATGTACTGATCACTGTGGAAATGTATTGATCACTGTGGGAATGTACTGTTCACTACGGGAATGAATTGATCAATGTGGGAATATATTGATCACTGCGGAAATGTACTGTTCACTGTGGGACTGTATTGATCACTGCGGGAATGTACTGATCACTGCGGGAATGAACTGATCACTGTGGGAATATACAGATCACTGCGGGAATGTATTGATCACAGTGCAAATGTTCTGATCACTGCGGGAATGTATTGATCATTGTGGAAATGTACTGATCATTGTGGGAATGTACTGATCACAGCAGGAATATACTGATCACTGCGGGAATGAACTGATCACTGCGGAAATGTATTGATCACTGTGGGAATGTACTGTTCACTGCGGGAATGTACTGATCAGTGTGGGAATATACTGATTATTGCAGGATGTACTGTTCACTGTGGGAATATATTGATCACTGGGGGAATGCACTGTTCACTGCGGGAATGTACTGTTCACCGTTGGAATGTATTGATCGCTGTGGGAATGTGCTAATCACTGCAGGAATATACTGATCATGGTGGGAATGCACTAATCACTGTGGGAATGTATTGATCACTGCGGGAAAGTACTGATCACTGGGAATGTACTGATCACAGTGGGAATGTACTGATCAAGCAGGAATTTATTGATGACTGCAGGAATGTACTGAACACTGTGGGAATGTACTGATCATTGCAGGAATGTACTGTTCACTGTGGGAATGAATTGATCAATGTGTGAATGTATTGATTACTGCAGGAATGTACTGATCCCTGTCAGAGTGTACTGTTCACTGCAGAAATATATTGATCACTGTGGAAATGTACTGATCATTGCGGGAGTGTCCAGATCACTGTTGGAATATACTAATTACTGTGGGACTGTATTGATCACTGTGGGAATGTACTGATCACTACGGGAATGAACTGATCACTGTGGGAATATACAGATCACTGCAGGAATGTATTGATCACAGTGCGAATGTTCTGGTCACTGCAGGAATGTATTGATCACTGTGGGAATGTACTGATCATTGTGGGAATGTACTGATCACAGCAGGAATATACTGATCCTTGCGGGAATGAACTGATCACTGTGGGAATGTACTGATCAGTGTGGGAATATACTGATCATTGTGGGATGTACTGCTCACTGTGGGAATGCATTGATCACTGTGGGAATGTATTGATTACTGCGGGAAAGTACTGATTACTGGGTATGTACTGATCACAGTGGGAATGTACTGATCACTGCGGGAATGCACTCATTACTGCAGGAATGAACTGATTACTGTGGAAATTCATGGATCATTGTGGGAATGTACTGATCATGGCGGGATGTGCTGTTCACTGTGAGAATGTACTGATCACTGAGTGAATGTACTGATCTTTGTGGAAATGTATTGATCACTGTGGGAATGTACTGTTCACTACGGGAATGAATTGATCAATGTGGGAATATATTGATCACTGCAGAAATGTACTGTTCACTGTGGGAATGTATTGATCACTGCGGGAATGTGCTAATCACTGCGGGAAAGAACTGATCTCAGTGGGAATGAACTGATCATTGTGGGAATATACAGATCACTGTGGGAATGTACTGATTACAGTGCAAATGTTCTGATCACTGCGGGAATGTATTGATCACTGTGGGAATGTACTGATCATTGTGGGAATGTACTTATCACAGCAGGAATATACTGATCACTGCGGGAATGTACTGTTCACTGTGGGAATGTACTGATCATTGTGGGAATGTACTGATCACAGCAGGAATATACTGATCACTGTGGGAATGAACTGATCACTGTGTGAATGTATTAATCACTGCGGGAATGTTGTGATCACTGCGGGAATGAGCTGATCATTGTGGGATGTACTGTTCACTGTGAGAATGTACTGATCACTGACTGAATGTACTGATCACTGTGGAAATGTATTGATCACTGTGGGAATGTACTGTTCACTACGGGAATGAATTGATCAATGTGGGAATATATTGATCACTGCGGAAATGTACTGTTCACTGTGGGACTGTATTGATCACTGCGGGAATGTACTGATCACTGCGGGAATGAACTGATCACTGTGGGAATATACAGATCACTGCGGGAATGTATTGATCACAGTGCAAATGTTCTGATCACTGCGGGAATGTATTGATCATTGTGGAAATGTACTGATCATTGTGGGAATGTACTGATCACAGCAGGAATATACTGATCACTGTGGGAATGTTCTGATCACTGTGGGAATGTACTGATCATTGCAGGATGTACTGTTCACTGTGGGAACGTACTGATCAATGCGGAATGTCCTGATCACTGCTGTATTGTACTGATCACTGTGGGAATGTGCTAATCACTGTGGGAATGTATTGATCACTGTGGGAATGTATTGATCACTGTGGGAACGAACTGAATACTGTGGGAATGTATTGATCTCTCTGGGATTGTTATGATCAATGCGGGAATGTTCTGACCACTGTGGGGATGTACTGATGACTGCGGGAATATACTGTTCACTGTGGGAATGTATTGATCACTGCGGGAATGAACTGATCACTGTGGGAATATACAGATCACTGCGGGAATGTATTGATCACAGTGCGAATGTTCTGATCACTGCGGGAATGAACTGAACACTGTGGGAATGTACTGATCATTGTGGGAATGTACTGATCACAGCAGGAATATACTGATCACTGTGGGAATGAACAGATCACTGTGTGAATATATTGAGCACTGTGGGAATGTACTGTTCACTGTGGGAATGTATTGATCACTGCGGGAATGTGCTAATCATTGAGGAATATACTAATCACTGTGGGAATGTACTGATCACTGCGGGAATGAACTGAACAGTGTGGGAATATACAGATCACTGTGGAAATGTATTGATTACTGCGGGAATGTCCTGTTCACTGTGGGAATGAATTGATCAATCTGGGAATGTACTGATCACTGCGGTAATGTACTGATCACTGTGGGAATGTGCTAATCACTGTGGGAATGTATTGATCACTGCAGGAACGAACTGAACACTGTGGGAATGTATTGGTCTCTCTGGTATTGTTATGATCAATGCGGGAATGTTCTGACCACTGTGGGGATGTACTGATCACTGTGGGAATGGATTGATCACTGTGGGAATGTACTGATCACTGCGGGAATGTGCTGATCACTGTGGGAATATATTGATCACTGTGGGAATGTGCTGTTCATTGCAGGACTGTATTGATCACTGCGGGAATGTACTGATCACTGGGAATATACTTATCACTGCGGGATTGTACTGTTCACTGTGCGAATGTACTGATCATTGCGGGAATGTATTGATCACTGTGGGAATGTATTGATCACTGCGGGAATGTGCTGATCACTGTGGGAATCTACTGATCATTGGGGGTGTGTGCTGTTCACTGTGGGAATATAGTGATCACAGGCAGGAATGTATTGATCACTGTGGGAATGTACTGATCACTGCGGGAATGAACTGGACATTGTGGGAATGTATTGATCATTGTGGGAATGTTGTGATCACTGCGGGAAAGTGCTGTTCACTGCAGAAATATACTGATCACTGTGGGAATGCACTTATCACTGTGGGAATGTACTTATCACTGTGGGAATGCACTTATCACTGTGGGAATGTACTTATCACTGTGGGAATGTATTGGTCAATGTGGGAATGTATTGATCATTGTGGGAATGAACTGATCATTGTGGGATGTACTGTTCACTGTGGGAATGTACTTTTCACTGCGGGAATTAATTGATAAATGTGGGAATGTATTGGTCACTGTGGGAATGTACTGTTCACTGTGGGAATGTATTGATCACTGCGGGAATGAACTGAACACTGTGGGAATGTTTTGATCTCTCTGGGAATGTTATGATCTCTGCGGGAATGTACTGATCACTGTCAGAGTGTACTGTTCAATGCGGAAATATATTGATCACTGTGGGAATGTACTGATCACTGCAGGAATGTATTGATCACAGTGCGAATGTTCTGATCACTGCGGGAATGTATCCATCACTGTGGGAATGTACTGATCACTGCGGGAATGAACTGATCACTGCGGAAGTGTATTGATCACTGAGGGAATGTACTGTTCACTGCGGGAATGTACTGATCAGTGTGGGAATATACTGATTATTGCAGGATGTACTGTTCACTGTGGGAATGTATTGATCACTGGGGGAATGTGCTAATCACTGCAGGAATATACTGATCATGGTGGGAATGCACTAATCGCTGTGGGAATGTATTGATCACTGCGAGAAAGGACTGATCACTGGGAATGTACTGATCACAGTGGGAATATACTGATCAAGCAGGAATTTATTGATCACGGTGTGCTAATCACTGCAGGAATATACTGTTCACGGTGGGAATGCACTAATCACTGTGGGAATATATTGATCACTGCGGGAAAGTACTGATCACTGGGAATGTACTGATCACAGTGGGAATGTACTGATCTCTGCGGGAATGCACTGATTACTGTGGGAATATACAGATCACTGCGGGAATGTATTGATCACAGTGCGAATGTTCTGGTCACTGCGGGAATGTATTGATCACTGTGGGAATGTACTGATCATTGTGGGAATGTACTGATCACAGCAGGAATATACTGATCCTTGCGGCAATGAACTGATCACTGTGGGAATGTACTGATCAGTGTGGGAATATACTGATCATTGTGGGATGTACTGTTCACTGTGGGAATGCATTGAACACTGTGGGAATGTATTGATTACTGCGGGAAAGTACTGATTACTGGGAATGTACTGATCACAGTGGGAATGTACTGATCACTGCGGGAATGCACTCATTACTGCAGGAATGAACTGATTACTGTGGAAATTCATTGATCATTGTGGGAATGTACTGATCATGGCGGGAATGCACTGAACACTGTGGGAATGTTCTGATCACTGTGGAAATGTACTGATCATTGCGGGGTGTGCTGATCACTGTGGGAATGTACTGATCACTGAGGGAATGCACTGATCACTGTGGAAATGTATTGATCACTGCGGGAATGTACTGTTCACTGCGGGAATTAATTGATCAATGTGGAAATGTATTGGTCACTGTGGGAATGAACTGGTCACTGTGGGAATGAACTGAACACTGTGGGAATGTATTGATCTCTCTGGGAATGTTATGATCACTGCGGGAATTTACTGATCACTGTGGGAATATACTGTTCACTGTGGGAATGTACTCATCACTGTGGTAATATACTGGTCACTGGGGGAATATACTGTTCACTGTGGGAATGTATTGATCACTGTGGGAATATACTGTTCACTGTGGGAATGTACTCATCACTGTGGTAATATACTGGTCACTGGGGGAATATACTGTTCACTGTGGGAATGTATTGATCACTGCAGGAAGGCACTGGTCACTGGAGGAATCGACTGTTCACTGTGGGAATGCACTGAATACTGCGGGAAGCTACTGCTCACTGTGGGAATGTATTGATTATTCTGGGAATGAACTGATCACATCGGGAATGCATTCATAACTGCAGGAATGTATTGATCACTGTGGGAACGCACTGAACACTGGGAATTTACTGATCACAGCAGGAATGTATTGATCACCGTGGGAATGTACTGATCATTGTGGGAGTGTACTGATCACTTTGGGAATAATCTGACCACAGCAGGAATATACTGATCACTGCAGGAATGAACTCATCACTGTGGGAATGCACTGACCACTGTAGGAATATACTGATCACTGTGGGAATATACTGCTCACTGTGGGAATGTACTGATCATTGTGGGAATGCACTCATAACTGCAGGAATGTACTGATCGCTGTGGGAATTTATTGATCATTGTGAGAATGTACTGATCATTGCGGCAATGCACTGAACACTGTTAGAATGTACTGATCACTGTGGGAGTGTACTGATCACTGTGGGAATGTACTGATCACTGCAGGAATGTATTGATCACAGTGCGAATGTTCTGATCACTGCGGGAATGTATTCATCACTGTGGGAATGTATTGATCATTGTGGGAATGTACTGATCACAGCAGGAATATACTGATCACTGCGGGAATGAACTGATCACTGCGGAAATATATTGATCACTGTGGGAATGTACTGTTCACTGCGGGAATGTACTGATCAGTGTGGGAATATACTGATTATTGCAGGATGTACAGTTCACTGTGGGAATATATTGATCACTGGGGGAATGCACTGTTCACTGCGGGAATGTACTGTTCACCGTTGGAATGTATTGATCGCTGTGGGAATGTGCTAATCACTGCAGGAATATACTGATCATGGTGGGAATGCACTAATCACTGTGGGAATGTATTGATCACTGCGGGAAAGTACTGATCACTGGGAATGTACTGATCACAGTGGGAATGTACTGATCAAGCAGGAATTTATTGATGACTGCAGGAATGTACTGAACACTGTGGGAATGTACTGATCATTGCAGGAATGTACTGTTCACTGTGGGAATGAATTGATCAATGTGTGAATGTATTGATTACTGCAGGAATGTACTGATCCCTGTCAGAGTGTACTGTTCACTGCAGAAATGTATTGATCCCTGTGGAAATGTACTGATCATTGCGGGAGTGTCCTGATCACTGTTGGAATATACTAATTACTGTGGGACTGTATTGATCACTGTGGGAATGTACTGATCACTACGGGAATGAACTGATCACTGTGGGAATATACAGATCACTGCGGGAATGTATTGATCACAGTGCGAATGTTCTGGTCACTGCGGGAATGTATTGATCACTGTGGGAATGTACTGATCATTGTGGGAATGTACTGATCACAGCAGGAATATACTGATCCTTGCGGGAATGAACTGATCACTGTGGGAATGTACTGATCAGTGTGGGAATATACTGATCATTGTGGGATGTACTGCTCACTGTGGGAATGCATTGATCACTGTGGGAATGTATTGATTACTGCGGGAAAGTACTGATTACTGGGTATGTACTGATCACAGTGGGAATGTACTGATCACTGCGGGAATGCACTCATTACTGCAGGAATGAACTGATTACTGTGGAAATTCATGGATCATTGTGGGAATGTACTGATCATGGCGGGAATGCACTGAACACTGTGGGAATGTTCTAATCACTGTGGAAATGTACTGATCATTGCGGGGTGTGCTGATCACTGTGGGAATGTACTGATCACTGAGGGAATGCACTGATCACTGTGGAAATGTATTGATCACTGCGGGAATGTACTGTTCACTGCGGGAATTAATTGATCAATGTGGAAATGTATTGGTCACTGTGGGAATGAACTGGTCACTGTGGGAATGAACTGAACACTGTGGGAATGTATTGATCTCTCTGGGAATGTTATGATCACTGCGGGAATGTACTGATCACTGTGGGAATGTATTGATCACTGTGGGAATGTATTGATCACTGCGGGAATGAACTGAACACTGTGGGAATGTTTTGATCTCTCTGGGAATGTTATGATCTCTGTGGGAATGTACTGATCACTGTGGGAATATGCTGTTCACTGTGGGAATGTACTCATCACTGTGGTAATATACTGGTCACTGGGGGAATATACTGTTCACTGTGGGAATGTATTGATCACTGAGGGAATGTACTGCTCAGTGGAGGAATATACTGTTCACTGTGGGAATGTACTGAACACTGCAGGAAGCTACTGATCACTGTGGGAATGTACTGTTCACTGTGGGAATGTACTGATCATTGCGGGAATGCACTCATAACTGCAGGAATGTACTTATCGTGGTGGGAATATATTGATCATTGTGGGAATGTACTGATCATTGCGGAAATGCACTGAACAGTGTTTGAATGTACTGATCACAGCAGGAATGTACTAATCACTGTGGGGATGAACTGATCACTGTGGGGATGCACTGATCACTGTGGGAATGTATTGATCACTGTGGGAATATACTGTTCACTGTGGGAATGTACTGATCATTGTGGGAATGCACTCATACCTGCAGGAATGTACTGATCGCTGTGGGAATTTATTGATCATTGTGAGAATGTACTGATCATTGCGGCAATGCACTGAACACTGTTGGAATGTACTGATCACTGTGGGAGTGTACTGATCACTGTGGGAGTGTACTGATCACAGCAGGAATGTACTGATCACTGTGGGGATGAACTGATCACTTTGGGAATGTATTGATCACTGTGGGAATGCATTGATCACTGCGGGAATGTACTGATCACAGGGAATGAACTGATCACTGCGGAAATATATTGATCACTGTGGGAATGTACTGATCACTGTGGGAATGTACTGATCATTGCATGAATGCATTGATCACTGCGGGAATGTACTGGTCACTGGAGGAATGTACTGTTCACTGTGGGAATGTACTGAACACTGCAGGAAGCTACTGCTCACTGTGGGAATGTATTGATTACGGTGGGAATGAACTGATCACACTGGGAATTTACTGATCACAGCGGGAATGTATTGATCTCCTTGGGAATGTACTGATCATTGCGGGAGTGTACTGATCACTTTGGGAATAATCTGACCACAGCAGGAATATACTGATCACTGTGGGAATGTACTGATCACTGTGGGAATGCACTGATCACTGTGGGAATGTATTGATCACTGTGGGAATGCACTGATCACTGTGGGAATGTATTGATCACTGTGGGAACGCACTGATCACTGCGGGAATGTACTGATCACAGGGAATGTACTGATCTCTGTGGGAATATACTGATCATTGCGGGAATGTACTGATCAGTGTGGGAATGTACTGATCATGGTGGAATTGCACTGAACACTGTGGGAATGTACTGATCATTGCGGTGTGTGCTGTTCACTGTGGGAATGTACTGATCACTGCGGGAATGCACTGATCACTGTGGAAATGTATTGATCACTGCGGGAATGCACTGATCACTGCGGGAATGTATTTATCATTGTGGGAATGAACAGAGCACTGTGGGAATGTACTGATCTCTCTGGGAATGTTATGATCACTGCGGGAATGTGCTGTTCACTGCGGGAATGAATTGATCAATGTGGGAATGTACTGATCACTGCAGTAATGTACTGATCACTTTGGGAATATACTATTCATTGCAGGAATGTATTGAGCACTGTGGGAATGTACTGATCACTGTGGGAATGTATTGATCACTGTGGGAATGTATTGATCACTGTGGGAATGTACTGATCTCTGTGGGAATGTATTGATCACTGTGGGAATGTACTGATCTCTGTGGGAATATACTATTCATTGCAGGAATGTATTGAGCACTGTGGGAATGTATTGATCACTGTGGGAATGTATTGATCACTGTGGGAAAGTACTGATCTCTGTGGGAATATACTGACCATTGCGGGAATGTACTGATTATGGCGGGAATGCACTGGACACTGTGGAAATGGATTGATCAATGTGGGAATGTAATCATCACTGTGGAAATGGATTGATCACTGCGGGAATGTACTTTTCACTGCGGGAATTAATTGATAAATGTGGGAATGTATTGGTCACTGTGGGAATGTACTGGTCACTGTGGAAATGTATTGATCACTGCAGCAATGTACTGTTCACTGCGGGAATGAATTGATCAATGTGGGAATGTATTGGTCACTGTGGGAATGTACTGGTAACTGTGGAAATGTATTGATCACTGCGGGAATGTGCTGTTCACTGCGGGATTGAATTGATCAATGTGGGAATGTATTGATTACTGCGGGAATGAACTGAACACTGTGGGAATGTATTGATCTCTCTGGGAATGTTATGAACACTGCGGGAATTTACTGATCACTGTGGGAATATACTGTTCACTGTGGGAATGTACTCATCACTGTGGGAATGCACTGACCACTGCAGGAATATACTGATCACTGTGGGAATATACTGTTCACTGTGGGAATGTACTGATCATTGTGGGAATGCACTCATAACTGCAGGAATGTACTGATCGCTGTGGGAATTTATTGATCATTGCGGCAATGCACTGAACACTGTTGGAATGCACTGATCACTGTGGGAGTGTACTGATCACAGCAGGAATGTACTGATCACTGTGGGGATTAACTGATCACTGTGGGAATGTATTGATCACTGTGGGAATGCATTGATCACTGCGGGAATGTACTGATCACAGGAAATGAACTGTTCACTGCGGAAATATATTGATCACTGTGGGAATGTACTGATCACTGTGGGAATGTACTGATCATTGCATGAATGTATTGATCACTGCGGGAATGTACTGGTCACTGGAGGAATATACTGTTCACTGTGGGAATGTACTGAACACTGCAGGAAGCTACTGCTCACTATGGGAATGTATTGATTACTGTGGGAATGAACTGATCACACTGGGAATTTACTGATCACAGCGGGAATGTATTGATCTCCTTGGGAATGTACTGATCATTGCGGGAGTGTACTGATCACTTTAGGAATAATCTGACCACAGCAGGAATATACTGATCACTGTGGGAATGTACTGATCACTGTGGGAACGCACTGATCACTGTGGGAATGTATTGATCACTGTGGGAATGTACTGATCACTGTGGGAACGCACTGATCACTGCGGGAATGTACTGATCACAGGGAATGTACTGATCTCTGTGGGAATATACTGATCATTGCGGGAATGTACTGATCATTGTGGGAATGTACTGATCATGGCGGAAATGCACTGAACACTGTGGGAATGTACTGATCATTGCGGTGTGTGCTGTTCACTGTGGGAATGTACTGATCACTGCGTGAATGCACTGATCACTGTGGAAATGTATTGATCACTGCGGGAATGCACTGATCACTGCGGGAATGTATTGATCATTGTGGGAATGAACAGAGCACTGTGGGAATGTACTGATCTCTCTGGGAATGTTATGATCACTGCGGGAATGTGCTGTTCACTGCGGGAATGAATTGATCAATGTGGGAATGTACTGATCACTGCGGTAATGTACTGATCACTGTGGGAATATACTATTCATTGCAGGAATGTATTGAGCACTGTGGGAATGTACTGATCACTGTGGGAATGTATTGATCACTGTGGGAATAAACTGATCTCTGTGGGAATATACTGACCATTGCGGGAATGTACTGATCATGGCGGGAATGCACTGAACACTGTGGAAATGGATTGATCAATGTGGGAATGTAATCATCACTGTGGAAATGGATTGATCACTGCGGGAATGTACTTTTCACTGTGGGAATTAATTGATAAATGTGGGAATGTATTGGTCACTGTGGGAATGTACTGGTCACTGTGGAAATGTATTGATCACTGCAGCAATGTACTGTTCACTGCGGGAATGAATTGATCAATGTGGGAATGTATTGGTCACTGTGGGAATGTACTGGTCACTGTGGAAATGTATTGATCACTGCGGGAATGTGCTGTTCACTGCGGGATTGAATTGATCAATGTGGGAATGTATTGATTACTGCGGGAATGAACTGAACACTGTGGGAATGTATTGATCTCTCTGGGAATGTTATGATCACTGCGGGAATTTACTGATCATTGTGGGAATATACTGTTCACTGTGGGAATGTACTCATCACTGTGGGAATATACTGGTCACTGGGGGAATATACTGTTCACTGTGGGAATGTATTGATCACTGCGGGAATGTACTGGTCACTGGAGGAATATACTGTTCACTGTGGGAATGTACTGAACACTGCAGGAAGCTACTGCTCACTGTGGGAATGTATTGATTACTGTGGGAATGAACTGATCACATCGGGAACGCACTCATAACTGCAGGAATGTACTGATCACTGTGGGAATGCACTGAACACTGGGAATTTACTGATCACAGCGGGAATGTATTGATCTCCTTGGGAATGTACCGATCATTGCAGGAGTGTACTGATCACTTTGGGAATAATCTGACCACAGCAGGAATGTACTGATCACTGCGGGAATGAACTGATCGCTGTGGGAATGCACTGATCACTGTGGGAATGTATTGATCACTGTGGGAATGTTTTGATCACTGCAGGAAGTTGCTCATCACTGCAGGAATATACTGCTCACTGCGGGAATGTACTGTTCACAGGGAATGTACTGATCTCTGTGGGAATATACTGATCATTGCGGGAATGTACTGATCATTGCGGGAATGTACTGATCATGGCGGGAATGCACTGAACGCTGTGGGAATGTTCTGATCACTGTGGAAATGTACTGATCATTGCGGTATGTGCGGTTCACTGCGGGAATTAATTGATCAATGTGGGAATGTATTGGTCACTGTGGGAATGTACTGGTCACTGCGGGAATGTACTGATCACTGCGGGAATTAGTTGATCAATGTGGGAATGTATTGGTCACTGTAGGAATGTACTGGTCACTGGAGGAATATACAGTTCACTGTGGGAATGTAGTGAACACTGTGGGAAGCTACTGCTCACTGTGGGAATGTATTGATTACTGTGGGAATGAACTGATCACATCGGGAATGCACTCATAACTGCAGGAATGTACTAATCACTGTGGGAACGCACTGAACACTGTGGGAATTTACTGATCACAGCAGGAATGTATTGATCACCGTGGGGATGTACTGATCATTGCGGGAATGTACTGATCACTTTGGGAATAATCTGACCACAGCAGGAATGTACTGATCACTGCGGGAATGAACTGATCACTGTGGGAATGCACTGATCACTGTGGGAATGTTTTGATCACTGCAGGAAGTTGCTCATCACTGCAGGAATGTACTGATCACAGGGAATGTACTGATCTCTGTGGGAATATACTGATCATTGCGAGAATGTACTGATCATTGCGGGAATGTACTGATCATGGCGGGAATGCACTGAACACTGTGGGAATGTTCTGATCACTATGGAAATGTACTGATCATTGCGGTATGTGCTGTTCACTGCGGGAATTAATTGATCAATGTGGGAATGTATTGGTCACTGTGGGAATGTACTGGTAACTGTGGAAATGTATTGATCACTGCGGGAATGTGCTGTTTTCTGCGGGAATGAATTGATCAATGTGGGAATGTACTGATCACTGCGGTAATGTACTGATCAAATGGGAATGTGCTAATCACTGTGGTAAGGTATTGACCACTGTGGGAATGTATTGATCACTGTGGGAATGTATTGATCACTGCGGGAATGAACTGAACACTGTGGGAATGTTTTGATCTCTCTGGGAATGTTATGATCTCTGTGTAAATGTACTGATCACTGTGGGAATATGCTGTTCACTGTGGGAATGTACTCATCACTGTGGTAATATACTGGTCACTGGGGGAATATACTGTTCACTGTGGGAATGTATTGATCACTGAGGGAATGTACTGCTCAGTGGAGGAATATACTGTTCACTGTGGGAATGTACTGAACACTGCAGGAATATACTGATCACTGTGGGAATGTACTGTTCACTGTGGGAATGTACTGATCATTGCGGGAATGCACTCATAACTGCAGTAATGTACTGATCGTGGTGGGAATATATTGATCATTGTGGGAATGTACTGATCATTGCGGAAATGCACTGAACAGTGTTTGAATGTACTGATCACAGCAGGAATGTACTAATCACTGTGGGGATGAACTGATCACTGTGGGGATGCACTGATCACTGTGGGAATGTATTGATCACTGTGGGAATGTATTGATCACTGCGGGAATGAACTGAACACTGTGGGAATGTTTTGATCTCTCTGGGAATGTTATGATCTCTGTGTAAATGTACTGATCACTGTGGGAATATGCTGTTCACTGTGGGAATGTACTCATCACTGTGGTAATATACTGGTCACTGGGGGAATATACTGTTCACTGTGGGAATGTATTGATCACTGAGGGAATGTACTGCTCAGTGGAGGAATATACTGTTCACTGTGGGAATGTACTGAACACTGCAGGAATATACTGATCACTGTGGGAATGTACTGTTCACTGTGGGAATGTACTGATCATTGCGGGAATGCACTCATAACTGCAGTAATGTACTGATCGTGGTGGGAATATATTGATCATTGTGGGAATGTACTGATCATTGCGGAAATGCACTGAACAGTGTTTGAATGTACTGATCACAGCAGGAATGTACTAATCACTGTGGGGATGAACTGATCACTGTGGGGATGCACTGATCACTGTGGGAATGTATTGATCACTGTGGGAATATACTGTTCACTGTGGGAATGTACTGATCATTGTGGGAATGCACTCATACCTGCAGGAATGTACTGATCGCTGTGGGAATTTATTGATCATTGTGAGAATGTACTGATCATTGCGGCAATGCACTGAACACTGTTGGAATGTACTGATCACTGTGGGAGTGTACTGATCACAGCAGGAATGTACTGATCACTGTGGGGATGAACTGATCACTTTGGGAATGTATTGATCACTGTGGGAATGCATTGATCTCTGTGGGAATATACTGACCATTGCGGGAATGTACTGATCATGGCGGGAATGCACTGAACACTGTGGAAATGGATTGATCAATGTGGGAATGTAATCATCACTGTGGAAATGGATTGATCACTGCGGGAATGTACTTTTCACTGTGGGAATTAATTGATAAATGTGGGAATGTATTGGTCACTGTGGGAATGTACTGGTCACTGTGGAAATGTATTGATCACTGCAGCAATGTACTGTTCACTGCGGGAATGAATTGATCAATGTGGGAATGTATTGGTCACTGTGGGAATGTACTGATCACTGTGGAAATGTATTGATCACTGCGGGAATGTACTGTTCACTGCGGGAATTAATTGATCAATGTGGAAATGTATTGGTCACTGTGGGAATGAACTGGTCACTGTGGGAATGAACTGAACACTGTGGGAATGTATTGATCTCTCTGGGAATGTTATGATCACTGCGGGAATTTACTGATCACTGTGGGAATATACTGTTCACTGTGGGAATGTACTCATCACTGTGGTAATATACTGGTCACTGGGGGAATATACTGTTCACTGTGGGAATGTATTGATCACTGTGGGAATATACTGTTCACTGTGGGAATGTACTCATCACTGTGGTAATATACTGGTCACTGGGGGAATATACTGTTCACTGTGGGAATGTATTGATCACTGCAGGAAGGCACTGGTCACTGGAGGAATCGACTGTTCACTGTGGGAATGCACTGAATACTGCGGGAAGCTACTGCTCACTGTGGGAATGTATTGATTATTCTGGGAATGAACTGATCACATCGGGAATGCATTCATAACTGCAGGAATGTATTGATCACTGTGGGAACGCACTGAACACTGGGAATTTACTGATCACAGCAGGAATGTATTGATCACCGTGGGAATGTACTGATCATTGTGGGAGTGTACTGATCACTTTGGGAATAATCTGACCACAGCAGGAATATACTGATCACTGCAGGAATGAACTCATCACTGTGGGAATGCACTGACCACTGTAGGAATATACTGATCACTGTGGGAATATACTGCTCACTGTGGGAATGTACTGATCATTGTGGGAATGCACTCATAACTGCAGGAATGTACTGATCGCTGTGGGAATTTATTGATCATTGTGAGAATGTACTGATCATTGCGGCAATGCACTGAACACTGTTAGAATGTACTGATCACTGTGGGAGTGTACTGATCACTGTGGGAATGTACTGATCACTGCAGGAATGTATTGATCACAGTGCGAATGTTCTGATCACTGCGGGAATGTATTCATCACTGTGGGAATGTATTGATCATTGTGGGAATGTACTGATCACAGCAGGAATATACTGATCACTGCGGGAATGAACTGATCACTGCGGAAATGTATTGATCACTGTGGGAATGTACTGTTCACTGCGGGAATGTACTGATCAGTGTGGGAATATACTGATTATTGCAGGATGTACAGTTCACTGTGGGAATATATTGATCACTGGGGGAATGCACTGTTCACTGCGGGAATGTACTGTTCACCGTTGGAATGTATTGATCGCTGTGGGAATGTGCTAATCACTGCAGGAATATACTGATCATGGTGGGAATGCACTAATCACTGTGGGAATGTATTGATCACTGCGGGAAAGTACTGATCACTGGGAATGTACTGATCACAGTGGGAATGTACTGATCAAGCAGGAATTTATTGATGACTGCAGGAATGTACTGAACACTGTGGGAATGTACTGATCATTGCAGGAATGTACTGTTCACTGTGGGAATGAATTGATCAATGTGTGAATGTATTGATTACTGCAGGAATGTACTGATCCCTGTCAGAGTGTACTGTTCACTGCAGAAATGTATTGATCACTGTGGAAATGTACTGATCATTGCGGGAGTGTCCTGATCACTGTTGGAATATACTAATTACTGTGGGACTGTATTGATCACTGTGGGAATGTACTGATCACTACGGGAATGAACTGATCACTGTGGGAATATACAGATCACTGCGGGAATGTATTGATCACAGTGCGAATGTTCTGGTCACTGCGGGAATGTATTGATCACTGTGGGAATGTACTGATCATTGTGGGAATGTACTGATCACAGCAGGAATATACTGATCCTTGCGGGAATGAACTGATCACTGTGGGAATGTACTGATCAGTGTGGGAATATACTGATCATTGTGGGATGTACTGCTCACTGTGGGAATGCATTGATCACTGTGGGAATGTATTGATTACTGCGGGAAAGTACTGATTACTGGGTATGTACTGATCACAGTGGGAATGTACTGATCACTGCGGGAATGCACTCATTACTGCAGGAATGAACTGATTACTGTGGAAATTCATGGATCATTGTGGGAATGTACTGATCATGGCGGGAATGCACTGAACACTGTGGGAATGTTCTGATCACTGTGGAAATGTACTGATCATTGCGGGGTGTGCTGATCACTGTGGGAATGTACTGATCACTGAGGGAATGCACTGATCACTGTGGAAATGTATTGATCACTGCGGGAATGTACTGTTCACTGCGGGAATTAATTGATCAATGTGGAAATGTATTGGTCACTGTGGGAATGAACTGGTCACTGTGGGAATGAACTGAACACTGTGGGAATGTATTGATCTCTCTGGGAATGTTATGATCACTGCGGGAATGTACTGATCACTGTGGGAATGTATTGATCACTGTGGGAATGTATTGATCACTGCGGGAATGAACTGAACACTGTGGGAATGTTTTGATCTCTCTGGGAATGTTATGATCTCTGTGGGAATGTACTGATCACTGTGGGAATATGCTGTTCACTGTGGGAATGTACTCATCACTGTGTAATATACTGGTCACTGGGGGAATATACTGTTCACTGTGGGAATGTATTGATCACTGAGGGAATGTACTGCTCAGTGGAGGAATATACTGTTCACTGTGGGAATGTACTGAACACTGCAGGAAGCTACTGATCACTGTGGGAATGTACTGTTCACTGTGGGAATGTACTGATCATTGCGGGAATGCACTCATAACTGCAGGAATGTACTTATCGTGGTGGGAATATATTGATCATTGTGGGAATGTACTGATCATTGCGGAAATGCACTGAACAGTGTTTGAATGTACTGATCACAGCAGGAATGTACTAATCACTGTGGGGATGAACTGATCACTGTGGGGATGCACTGATCACTGTGGGAATGTATTGATCACTGTGGGAATATACTGTTCACTGTGGGAATGTACTGATCATTGTGGGAATGCACTCATACCTGCAGGAATGTACTGATCGCTGTGGGAATTTATTGATCATTGTGAGAATGTACTGATCATTGCGGCAATGCACTGAACACTGTTGGAATGTACTGATCACTGTGGGAGTGTACTGATCACTGTGGGAGTGTACTGATCACAGCAGGAATGTACTGATCACTGTGGGGATGAACTGATCACTTTGGGAATGTATTGATCACTGTGGGAATGCATTGATCACTGCGGGAATGTACTGATCACAGGGAATGAACTGATCACTGCGGAAATATATTGATCACTGTGGGAATGTACTGATCACTGTGGGAATGTACTGATCATTGCATGAATGCATTGATCACTGCGGGAATGTACTGGTCACTGGAGGAATGTACTGTTCACTGTGGGAATGTACTGAACACTGCAGGAAGCTACTGCTCACTGTGGGAATGTATTGATTACGGTGGGAATGAACTGATCACACTGGGAATTTACTGATCACAGCGGGAATGTATTGATCTCCTTGGGAATGTACTGATCATTGCGGGAGTGTACTGATCACTTTGGGAATAATCTGACCACAGCAGGAATATACTGATCACTGTGGGAATGTACTGATCACTGTGGGAATGCACTGATCACTGTGGGAATGTATTGATCACTGTGGGAATGCACTGATCACTGTGGGAATGTATTGATCACTGTGGGAACGCACTGATCACTGCGGGAATGTACTGATCACAGGGAATGTACTGATCTCTGTGGGAATATACTGATCATTGCGGGAATGTACTGATCAGTGTGGGAATGTACTGATCATGGTGGAATTGCACTGAACACTGTGGGAATGTACTGATCATTGCGGTGTGTGCTGTTCACTGTGGGAATGTACTGATCACTGCGGGAATGCACTGATCACTGTGGAAATGTATTGATCACTGCGGGAATGCACTGATCACTGCGGGAATGTATTTATCATTGTGGGAATGAACAGAGCACTGTGGGAATGTACTGATCTCTCTGGGAATGTTATGATCACTGCGGGAATGTGCTGTTCACTGCGGGAATGAATTGATCAATGTGGGAATGTACTGATCACTGCAGTAATGTACTGATCACTTTGGGAATATACTATTCATTGCAGGAATGTATTGAGCACTGTGGGAATGTACTGATCACTGTGGGAATGTATTGATCACTGTGGGAATGTATTGATCACTGTGGGAATGTACTGATCTCTGTGGGAATGTATTGATCACTGTGGGAATGTACTGATCTCTGTGGGAATATACTATTCATTGCAGGAATGTATTGAGCACTGTGGGAATGTATTGATCACTGTGGGAATGTATTGATCACTGTGGGAAAGTACTGATCTCTGTGGGAATATACTGACCATTGCGGGAATGTACTGATTATGGCGGGAATGCACTGGACACTGTGGAAATGGATTGATCAATGTGGGAATGTAATCATCACTGTGGAAATGGATTGATCACTGCGGGAATGTACTTTTCACTGCGGGAATTAATTGATAAATGTGGGAATGTATTGGTCACTGTGGGAATGTACTGGTCACTGTGGAAATGTATTGATCACTGCAGCAATGTACTGTTCACTGCGGGAATGAATTGATCAATGTGGGAATGTATTGGTCACTGTGGGAATGTACTGGTAACTGTGGAAATGTATTGATCACTGCGGGAATGTGCTGTTCACTGCGGGATTGAATTGATCAATGTGGGAATGTATTGATTACTGCGGGAATGAACTGAACACTGTGGGAATGTATTGATCTCTCTGGGAATGTTATGAACACTGCGGGAATTTACTGATCACTGTGGGAATATACTGTTCACTGTGGGAATGTACTCATCACTGTGGGAATGCACTGACCACTGCAGGAATATACTGATCACTGTGGGAATATACTGTTCACTGTGGGAATGTACTGATCATTGTGGGAATGCACTCATAACTGCAGGAATGTACTGATCGCTGTGGGAATTTATTGATCATTGCGGCAATGCACTGAACACTGTTGGAATGCACTGATCACTGTGGGAGTGTACTGATCACAGCAGGAATGTACTGATCACTGTGGGGATTAACTGATCACTGTGGGAATGTATTGATCACTGTGGGAATGCATTGATCACTGCGGGAATGTACTGATCACAGGAAATGAACTGTTCACTGCGGAAATATATTGATCACTGTGGGAATGTACTGATCACTGTGGGAATGTACTGATCATTGCATGAATGTATTGATCACTGCGGGAATGTACTGGTCACTGGAGGAATATACTGTTCACTGTGGGAATGTACTGAACACTGCAGGAAGCTACTGCTCACTATGGGAATGTATTGATTACTGTGGGAATGAACTGATCACACTGGGAATTTACTGATCACAGCGGGAATGTATTGATCTCCTTGGGAATGTACTGATCATTGCGGGAGTGTACTGATCACTTTAGGAATAATCTGACCACAGCAGGAATATACTGATCACTGTGGGAATGTACTGATCACTGTGGGAACGCACTGATCACTGTGGGAATGTATTGATCACTGTGGGAATGTACTGATCACTGTGGGAACGCACTGATCACTGCGGGAATGTACTGATCACAGGGAATGTACTGATCTCTGTGGGAATATACTGATCATTGCGGGAATGTACTGATCATTGTGGGAATGTACTGATCATGGCGGAAATGCACTGAACACTGTGGGAATGTACTGATCATTGCGGTGTGTGCTGTTCACTGTGGGAATGTACTGATCACTGCGTGAATGCACTGATCACTGTGGAAATGTATTGATCACTGCGGGAATGCACTGATCACTGCGGGAATGTATTGATCATTGTGGGAATGAACAGAGCACTGTGGGAATGTACTGATCTCTCTGGGAATGTTATGATCACTGCGGGAATGTGCTGTTCACTGCGGGAATGAATTGATCAATGTGGGAATGTACTGATCACTGCGGTAATGTACTGATCACTGTGGGAATATACTATTCATTGCAGGAATGTATTGAGCACTGTGGGAATGTACTGATCACTGTGGGAATGTATTGATCACTGTGGGAATAAACTGATCTCTGTGGGAATATACTGACCATTGCGGGAATGTACTGATCATGGCGGGAATGCACTGAACACTGTGGAAATGGATTGATCAATGTGGGAATGTAATCATCACTGTGGAAATGGATTGATCACTGCGGGAATGTACTTTTCACTGTGGGAATTAATTGATAAATGTGGGAATGTATTGGTCACTGTGGGAATGTACTGGTCACTGTGGAAATGTATTGATCACTGCAGCAATGTACTGTTCACTGCGGGAATGAATTGATCAATGTGGGAATGTATTGGTCACTGTGGGAATGTACTGGTCACTGTGGAAATGTATTGATCACTGCGGGAATGTGCTGTTCACTGCGGGATTGAATTGATCAATGTGGGAATGTATTGATTACTGCGGGAATGAACTGAACACTGTGGGAATGTATTGATCTCTCTGGGAATGTTATGATCACTGCGGGAATTTACTGATCACTGTGGGAATATACTGTTCACTGTGGGAATGTACTCATCACTGTGGGAATATACTGGTCACTGGGGGAATATACTGTTCACTGTGGGAATGTATTGATCACTGCGGGAATGTACTGGTCACTGGAGGAATATACTGTTCACTGTGGGAATGTACTGAACACTGCAGGAAGCTACTGCTCACTGTGGGAATGTATTGATTACTGTGGGAATGAACTGATCACATCGGGAACGCACTCATAACTGCAGGAATGTACTGATCACTGTGGGAACGCACTGAACACTGGGAATTTACTGATCACAGCGGGAATGTATTGATCTCCTTGGGAATGTACCGATCATTGCAGGAGTGTACTGATCACTTTGGGAATAATCTGACCACAGCAGGAATGTACTGATCACTGCGGGAATGAACTGATCGCTGTGGGAATGCACTGATCACTGTGGGAATGTATTGATCACTGTGGGAATGTTTTGATCACTGCAGGAAGTTGCTCATCACTGCAGGAATATACTGCTCACTGCGGGAATGTACTGTTCACAGGGAATGTACTGATCTCTGTGGGAATATACTGATCATTGCGGGAATGTACTGATCATTGCGGGAATGTACTGATCATGGCGGGAATGCACTGAACGCTGTGGGAATGTTCTGATCACTGTGGAAATGTACTGATCATTGCGGTATGTGCGGTTCACTGCGGGAATTAATTGATCAATGTGGGAATGTATTGGTCACTGTGGGAATGTACTGGTCACTGCGGGAATGTACTGATCACTGCGGGAATTAGTTGATCAATGTGGGAATGTATTGGTCACTGTAGGAATGTACTGGTCACTGGAGGAATATACAGTTCACTGTGGGAATGTAGTGAACACTGTGGGAAGCTACTGCTCACTGTGGGAATGTATTGATTACTGTGGGAATGAACTGATCACATCGGGAATGCACTCATAACTGCAGGAATGTACTAATCACTGTGGGAACGCACTGAACACTGTGGGAATTTACTGATCACAGCAGGAATGTATTGATCACCGTGGGGATGTACTGATCATTGCGGGAATGTACTGATCACTTTGGGAATAATCTGACCACAGCAGGAATGTACTGATCACTGCGGGAATGAACTGATCACTGTGGGAATGCACTGATCACTGTGGGAATGTTTTGATCACTGCAGGAAGTTGCTCATCACTGCAGGAATGTACTGATCACAGGGAATGTACTGATCTCTGTGGGAATATACTGATCATTGCGAGAATGTACTGATCATTGCGGGAATGTACTGATCATGGCGGGAATGCACTGAACACTGTGGGAATGTTCTGATCACTATGGAAATGTACTGATCATTGCGGTATGTGCTGTTCACTGCGGGAATTAATTGATCAATGTGGGAATGTATTGGTCACTGTGGGAATGTACTGGTAACTGTGGAAATGTATTGATCACTGCGGGAATGTGCTGTTTTCTGCGGGAATGAATTGATCAATGTGGGAATGTACTGATCACTGCGGTAATGTACTGATCAAATGGGAATGTGCTAATCACTGTGGTAAGGTATTGACCACTGTGGGAATGTATTGATCACTGTGGGAATGTATTGATCACTGCGGGAATGAACTGAACACTGTGGGAATGTTTTGATCTCTCTGGGAATGTTATGATCTCTGTGTAAATGTACTGATCACTGTGGGAATATGCTGTTCACTGTGGGAATGTACTCATCACTGTGGTAATATACTGGTCACTGGGGGAATATACTGTTCACTGTGGGAATGTATTGATCACTGAGGGAATGTACTGCTCAGTGGAGGAATATACTGTTCACTGTGGGAATGTACTGAACACTGCAGGAATATACTGATCACTGTGGGAATGTACTGTTCACTGTGGGAATGTACTGATCATTGCGGGAATGCACTCATAACTGCAGTAATGTACTGATCGTGGTGGGAATATATTGATCATTGTGGGAATGTACTAATCATTGCGGAAATGCACTGAACAGTGTTTGAATGTACTGATCACAGCAGGAATGTACTAATCACTGTGGGGATGAACTGATCACTGTGGGGATGCACTGATCACTGTGGGAATGTATTGATCACTGTGGGAATATACTGTTCACTGTGGGAATGTACTGATCATTGTGGGAATGCACTCATACCTGCAGGAATGTACTGATCGCTGTGGGAATTTATTGATCATTGTGAGAATGTACTGATCATTGCGGCAATGCACTGAACACTGTTGGAATGTACTGATCACTGTGGGAGTGTACTGATCACAGCAGGAATGTACTGATCACTGTGGGGATGAACTGATCACTTTGGGAATGTATTGATCACTGTGGGAATGCATTGATCTCTGTGGGAATATACTGACCATTGCGGGAATGTACTGATCATGGCGGGAATGCACTGAACACTGTGGAAATGGATTGATCAATGTGGGAATGTAATCATCACTGTGGAAATGGATTGATCACTGCGGGAATGTACTTTTCACTGTGGGAATTAATTGATAAATGTGGGAATGTATTGGTCACTGTGGGAATGTACTGGTCACTGTGGAAATGTATTGATCACTGCAGCAATGTACTGTTCACTGCGGGAATGAATTGATCAATGTGGGAATGTATTGGTCACTGTGGGAATGTACTGGTCACTGTGGAAATGTATTGATCACTGCGGGAATGTGCTGTTCACTGCGGGATTGAATTGATCAATGTGGGAATGTATTGATTACTGCGGGAATGAACTGAACACTGTGGGAATGTATTGATCTCTCTGGGAATGTTATGATCACTGCGGGAATTTACTGATCACTGTGGGAATATACTGTTCACTGTGGGAATGTACTCATCACTGTGGGAATATACTGGTCACTGGGGGAATATACTGTTCACTGTGGGAATGTATTGATCACTGCGGGAATGTACTGGTCACTGGAGGAATATACTGTTCACTGTGGGAATGTACTGAACACTGCAGGAAGCTACTGCTCACTGTGGGAATGTATTGATTACTGTGGGAATGAACTGATCACATCGGGAACGCACTCATAACTGCAGGAATGTACTGATCACTGTGGGAACGCACTGAACACTGGGAATTTACTGATCACAGCGGGAATGTATTGATCTCCTTGGGAATGTACCGATCATTGCAGGAGTGTACTGATCACTTTGGGAATAATCTGACCACAGCAGGAATGTACTGATCACTGCGGGAATGAACTGATCGCTGTGGGAATGCACTGATCACTGTGGGAATGTATTGATCACTGTGGGAATGTTTTGATCACTGCAGGAAGTTGCTCATCACTGCAGGAATATACTGCTCACTGCGGGAATGTACTGTTCACAGGGAATGTACTGATCTCTGTGGGAATATACTGATCATTGCGGGAATGTACTGATCATTGCGGGAATGTACTGATCATGGCGGGAATGCACTGAACGCTGTGGGAATGTTCTGATCACTGTGGAAATGTACTGATCATTGCGGTATGTGCGGTTCACTGCGGGAATTAATTGATCAATGTGGGAATGTATTGGTCACTGTGGGAATGTACTGGTCACTGCGGGAATGTACTGATCACTGCGGGAATTAGTTGATCAATGTGGGAATGTATTGGTCACTGTAGGAATGTACTGGTCACTGGAGGAATATACAGTTCACTGTGGGAATGTAGTGAACACTGTGGGAAGCTACTGCTCACTGTGGGAATGTATTGATTACTGTGGGAATGAACTGATCACATCGGGAATGCACTCATAACTGCAGGAATGTACTAATCACTGTGGGAACGCACTGAACACTGTGGGAATTTACTGATCACAGCAGGAATGTATTGATCACCGTGGGGATGTACTGATCATTGCGGGAATGTACTGATCACTTTGGGAATAATCTGACCACAGCAGGAATGTACTGATCACTGCGGGAATGAACTGATCACTGTGGGAATGCACTGATCACTGTGGGAATGTTTTGATCACTGCAGGAAGTTGCTCATCACTGCAGGAATGTACTGATCACAGGGAATGTACTGATCTCTGTGGGAATATACTGATCATTGCGAGAATGTACTGATCATTGCGGGAATGTACTGATCATGGCGGGAATGCACTGAACACTGTGGGAATGTTCTGATCACTATGGAAATGTACTGATCATTGCGGTATGTGCTGTTCACTGCGGGAATTAATTGATCAATGTGGGAATGTATTGGTCACTGTGGGAATGTACTGGTAACTGTGGAAATGTATTGATCACTGCGGGAATGTGCTGTTTTCTGCGGGAATGAATTGATCAATGTGGGAATGTACTGATCACTGCGGTAATGTACTGATCAAATGGGAATGTGCTAATCACTGTGGTAAGGTATTGACCACTGTGGGAATGTATTGATCACTGTGGGAATGTATTGATCACTGCGGGAATGAACTGAACACTGTGGGAATGTTTTGATCTCTCTGGGAATGTTATGATCTCTGTGTAAATGTACTGATCACTGTGGGAATATGCTGTTCACTGTGGGAATGTACTCATCACTGTGGTAATATACTGGTCACTGGGGGAATATACTGTTCACTGTGGGAATGTACTGAACACTGCAGGAATATACTGATCACTGTGGGAATGTACTGTTCACTGTGGGAATGTACTGATCATTGCGGGAATGCACTCATAACTGCAGTAATGTACTGATCGTGGTGGGAATATATTGATCATTGTGGGAATGTAATGATCATTGCGGAAATGCACTGAACAGTGTTTGAATGTACTGATCACAGCAGGAATGTACTAATCACTGTGGGGATGAACTGATCACTGTGGGGATGCACTGATCACTGTGGGAATGTATTGATCACTGTGGGAATATACTGTTCACTGTGGGAATGTACTGATCATTGTGGGAATGCACTCATACCTGCAGGAATGTACTGATCGCTGTGGGAATTTATTGATCATTGTGAGAATGTACTGATCATTGCGGCAATGCACTGAACACTGTTGGAATGTACTGATCACTGTGGGAGTGTACTGATCACAGCAGGAATGTACTGATCACTGTGGGGATGAACTGATCACTTTGGGAATGTATTGATCACTGTGGGAATGCATTGATCACTGCGGGAATGTACTGATCACAGGGAATGAACTGATCACTGCGGAAATATATTGATCACTGTGGGAATCTACTGATCACTGTGGGAATGTACTGATCATTGCATGAATGCATTGATCACTGCGGGAATGTACTGGTCACTGGAGGAATATACTGTTCACTGTGGGAATGTACTGAACACTGCAGGAAGCTACTGCTCACTGTGGGAATGTATTGATTACGGTGGGAATGAACTGATCACACTGGGAATTTACTGATCACAGCGGGAATGTATTGATCTCCTTGGGAATGTACTGATCATTGCGGGAGTGTACTGATCACTTTGGGAATAATCTGACCACAGCAGGAATATACTGATCACTGTGGGAATGTACTGATCACTGTGGGAATGCACTGATCACTGTGGGAATGTATTGATCACTGTGGGAATGCACTGATCACTGTGGGAATGTATTGATCACTGTGGGAACGCACTGATCACTGCGGGAATGTACTGATCACAGGGAATGTACTGATCTCTGTGGGAATATACTGATCATTGCGGGAATGTACTGATCAGTGTGGGAATGTACTGATCATGGTGGAATTGCACTGAACACTGTGGGAATGTACTGATCATTGCGGTGTGTGCTGTTCACTGTGGGAATGTACTGATCACTGCGGGAATGCACTGATCACTGTGGAAATGTATTGATCACTGCGGGAATGCACTGATCACTGCGGGAATGTATTGATCATTGTGGGAATGAACAGAGCACTGTGGGAATGTACTGATCTCTCTGGGAATGTTATGATCACTGCGGGAATGTGCTGTTCACTGCGGGAATGAATTGATCAATGTGGGAATGTACTGATCACTGCAGTAATGTACTGATCACTTTGGGAATATACTATTCATTGCAGGAATGTATTGAGCACTGTGGGAATGTACTGATCACTGTGGGAATGTATTGATCACTGTGGGAATGTATTGATCACTGTGGGAATGTACTGATCTCTGTGGGAATGTATTGATCACTGTGGGAATGTACTGATCTCTGTGGGAATATACTATTCATTGCAGGAATGTATTGAGCACTGTGGGAATGTACTGATCACTGTGGGAATGTATTGATCACTGTGGGAATGTATTGATCACTGTGGGAAAGTACTGATCTCTGTGGGAATATACTGACCATTGCGGGAATGTACTGATTATGGCGGGAATGCACTGAACACTGTGGAAATGGATTGATCAATGTGGGAATGTAATCATCACTGTGGAAATGGATTGATCACTGCGGGAATGTACTTTTCACTGCGGGAATTAATTGATAAATGTGGGAATGTATTGGTCACTGTGGGAATGTACTGGTCACTGTGGAAATGTATTGATCACTGCAGCAATGTACTGTTCACTGCGGGAATGAATTGATCAATGTGGGAATGTATTGGTCACTGTGGGAATGTACTGGTAACTGTGGAAATGTATTGATCACTGCGGGAATGTGCTGTTCACTGCGGGATTGAATTGATCAATGTGGGAATGTATTGATTACTGCGGGAATGAACTGAACACTGTGGGAATGTATTGATCTCTCTGGGAATGTTATGAACACTGCGGGAATTTACTGATCACTGTGGGAATATACTGTTCACTGTGGGAATGTACTCATCACTGTGGGAATGCACTGACCACTGCAGGAATATACTGATCACTGTGGGAATATACTGTTCACTGTGGGAATGTACTGATCATTGTGGGAATGCACTCATAACTGCAGGAATGTACTGATCGCTGTGGGAATTTATTGATCATTGCGGCAATGCACTGAACACTGTTGGAATGCACTGATCACTGTGGGAGTGTACTGATCACAGCAGGAATGTACTGATCACTGTGGGGATTAACTGATCACTGTGGGAATGTATTGATCACTGTGGGAATGCATTGATCACTGCGGGAATGTACTGATCACAGGAAATGAACTGTTCACTGCGGAAATATATTGATCACTGTGGGAATGTACTGATCACTGTGGGAATGTACTGATCATTGCATGAATGTATTGATCACTGCGGGAATGTACTGGTCACTGGAGGAATATACTGTTCACTGTGGGAATGTACTGAACACTGCAGGAAGCTACTGCTCACTATGGGAATGTATTGATTACTGTGGGAATGAACTGATCACACTGGGAATTTACTGATCACAGCGGGAATGTATTGATCTCCTTGGGAATGTACTGATCATTGCGGGAGTGTACTGATCACTTTAGGAATAATCTGACCACAGCAGGAATATACTGATCACTGTGGGAATGTACTGATCACTGTGGGAACGCACTGATCACTGTGGGAATGTATTGATCACTGTGGGAATGTACTGATCACTGTGGGAACGCACTGATCACTGCGGGAATGTACTGATCACAGGGAATGTACTAATCTCTGTGGGAATATACTGATCATTGCGGGAATGTACTGATCATTGTGGGAATGTACTGATCATGGCGGAAATGCACTGAACACTGTGGGAATGTACTGATCATTGCGGTGTGTGCTGTTCACTGTGGGAATGTACTGATCACTGCGGGAATGCACTGATCACTGTGGAAATGTATTGATCACTGCGGGAATGCACTGATCACTGCGGGAATGTATTGATCATTGTGGGAATGAACAGAGCACTGTGGGAATGTACTGATCTCTCTGGGAATGTTATGATCACTGCGGGAATGTGCTGTTCACTGCGGGAATGAATTGATCAATGTGGGAATGTACTGATCACTGCGGTAATGTACTGATCACTGTGGGAATATACTATTCATTGCAGGAATGTATTGAGCACTGTGGGAATGTACTGATCACTGTGGGAATGTATTGATCACTGTGGGAATAAACTGATCTCTGTGGGAATATACTGACCATTGCGGGAATGTACTGATCATGGCGGGAATGCACTGAACACTGTGGAAATGGATTGATCAATGTGGGAATGTAATCATCACTGTGGAAATGGATTGATCACTGCGGGAATGTACTTTTCACTGTGGGAATTAATTGATAAATGTGGGAATGTATTGGTCACTGTGGGAATGTACTGGTCACTGTGGAAATGTATTGATCACTGCAGCAATGTACTGTTCACTGCGGGAATGAATTGATCAATGTGGGAATGTATTGGTCACTGTGGGAATGTACTGGTCACTGTGGAAATGTATTGATCACTGCGGGAATGTGCTGTTCACTGCGGGATTGAATTGATCAATGTGGGAATGTATTGATTACTGCGGGAATGAACTGAACACTGTGGGAATGTATTGATCTCTCTGGGAATGTTATGATCACTGCGGGAATTTACTGATCATTGTGGGAATATACTGTTCACTGTGGGAATGTACTCATCACTGTGGGAATATACTGGTCACTGGGGGAATATACTGTTCACTGTGGGAATGTATTGATCACTGCGGGAATGTACTGGTCACTGGAGGAATATACTGTTCACTGTGGGAATGTACTGAACACTGCAGGAAGCTACTGCTCACTGTGGGAATGTATTGATTACTGTGGGAATGAACTGATCACATCGGGAACGCACTCATAACTGCAGGAATGTACTGATCACTGTGGGAACGCACTGAACACTGGGAATTTACTGATCACAGCGGGAATGTATTGATCTCCTTGGGAATGTACCGATCATTGCAGGAGTGTACTGATCACTTTGGGAATAATCTGACCACAGCAGGAATGTACTGATCACTGCGGGAATGAACTGATCGCTGTGGGAATGCACTGATCACTGTGGGAATGTATTGATCACTGTGGGAATGTTTTGATCACTGCAGGAAGTTGCTCATCACTGCAGGAATATACTGCTCACTGCGGGAATGTACTGTTCACAGGGAATGTACTGATCTCTGTGGGAATATACTGATCATTGCGGGAATGTACTGATCATTGCGGGAATGTACTGATCATGGCGGGAATGCACTGAACGCTGTGGGAATGTTCTGATCACTGTGGAAATGTACTGATCATTGCGGTATGTGCGGTTCACTGCGGGAATTAATTGATCAATGTGGGAATGTATTGGTCACTGTGGGAATGTACTGGTCACTGCGGGAATGTACTGATCACTGCGGGAATTAGTTGATCAATGTGGGAATGTATTGGTCACTGTAGGAATGTACTGGTCACTGGAGGAATATACAGTTCACTGTGGGAATGTAGTGAACACTGTGGGAAGCTACTGCTCACTGTGGGAATGTATTGATTACTGTGGGAATGAACTGATCACATCGGGAATGCACTCATAACTGCAGGAATGTACTAATCACTGTGGGAACGCACTGAACACTGTGGGAATTTACTGATCACAGCAGGAATGTATTGATCACCGTGGGGATGTACTGATCATTGCGGGAATGTACTGATCACTTTGGGAATAATCTGACCACAGCAGGAATGTACTGATCACTGCGGGAATGAACTGATCACTGTGGGAATGCACTGATCACTGTGGGAATGTTTTGATCACTGCAGGAAGTTGCTCATCACTGCAGGAATGTACTGATCACAGGGAATGTACTGATCTCTGTGGGAATATACTGATCATTGCGAGAATGTACTGATCATTGCGGGAATGTACTGATCATGGCGGGAATGCACTGAACACTGTGGGAATGTTCTGATCACTATGGAAATGTACTGATCATTGCGGTATGTGCTGTTCACTGCGGGAATTAATTGATCAATGTGGGAATGTATTGGTCACTGTGGGAATGTACTGGTAACTGTGGAAATGTATTGATCACTGCGGGAATGTGCTGTTTTCTGCGGGAATGAATTGATCAATGTGGGAATGTACTGATCACTGCGGTAATGTACTGATCAAATGGGAATGTGCTAATCACTGTGGTAAGGTATTGACCACTGTGGGAATGTATTGATCATTGCGAGAATGTAGTGATCACAGTGGAATGTACTATTCTTTGCAGGAATGTATTGAGCACTGTGGGAATGTACGGATCACTGTGGGAATGTATTGATTACTGTGGGAAAGTATTGATCACTGCGGGAATGAACAGAGCACTGTGGGAATATACTCATCACTGTGGTAATATACTGGTCACTGGGGGAATATACTGTTCACTGTGGGAATGTACTGAACACTGCGGGAATCTACTGCTCACTGTGGGAATGTATTGATTACTGTGGGAATGAACTGATCACATCGGGAATGCACTCATAACTGCAGGAATGTACTGATCACTGTGGGAACGCAATGAACACTATGGGAATTTACTGATCACAGCAGGAATGTATTGATCACCGTGGGAATGTACTGAACATTGCGGGAATGATCTGACCACAGCAGGAATGTACTGATCACTGTGGGAATGTATTGATCAGTGTGGGAATGAACTAATTACTGCGGGAATGAATTGATCAATGTGGGAATGAACTGATCACTGCGGTAATGTACTGATCACTGTGGGAATATACTGTTCACTGTCGGAATTTACTCATCACTGTGGTAATATACTGGTCACTAGGGGAATATACTGTTCACTGTGGGAATGTATTGATCACTACGGGAATGTACTGGTCACTGGAGGAATATACTGTTCACTGTGGGAATGTACTGAACACTGTGGGAAGCTACTGCTCACTGTGGGAATGTATTGATTACTTTGGGGATGAACTGATCACATCGGGAATGCACTCATAACTGCAGGAATGTACTGATCACTGTGGGAACGCACTGAACACTGTGGGAATTTACTGATCACAGCAGGAATGTATTGATCACCGTGGGAATGTACTGATCATTGCGGGAATGTACTGATCACTTTGGGAATAATCTGACAACAGCAGGAATGTACTGATCACTGTGGGAATGAACTGATCACTGTGGGAATGCACTGATCACTGTGGGAATGTATTGATCACTGTGGGAATGTTTTGATCACTGCAGGAAGTTGGTCATCACTGCAGGAATATACTGATCACTGCGGGAATGTACTGATCATTGCGGGAATGTACTGATCATTGTGGGAATGTACTGATCACAGGGAATGTACTGATCTCTGTGGGAATATACTGATCATTGCGGGAATATACTGATCATTGCGGGAATGTACTGATCATGGCGGGAATGCACTGAACACTGTGGGAATGTTCTGATCACTGTGGAAATGTACTGATCATTGCGGTATGTGCTGTTCACTGCGGGAATTAATTGATCAATGTGGGAATGTATTGGTCACTGTGGGAATGTACTGGTCACTGTGGAAATGTATTGATCACTGCGGGAATGTGCTGTTTTCTGCGGGAATGAATTGATCAATGTGGGAATGTACTGATCACTGCGGTAATGTACTGATCAAATGGGAATGTGCTAATCACTGTGGTAAGGTATTGACCACTGTGGGAATGTATTGATCATTGCGGGAATGTAGTGATCTCAGTGGAATGTACTATTCTTTGCAGGAATGTATTGAGCACTGTGGGAATGTACTGATCACTGTGGGAATGTATTGATCACTGCGGGAATGAACAGAGCACTGTGGGAATATACTCATCACTGTGGTAATATACTGGTCACTGGGGGAATATACTGTTCACTGTGGGAATGTACTGAACACTGCGGGAAGCTACTGCTCACTGTGGGAATGTATTGATTACTGTGGGAATGAACTGATCACATCGGGAATGCACTCATATCTGCAGGAATGTACTGATCACTGTGGGAACGCACTGAACACTGTGGGAATTTACTGATCACAGCAGGAATGTATTGATCACCGCGGGAATGTACTGATCACTTTGGGAATAATCTGACCACAGCAGGAACGTACTGATCACTGCGGGAATGAACTGATCACTGTGGGAATGCACTGATCACTGTGGGAATGTATTGATCACTGTGGGAATGTTTTGATCACTGCAGGAAGTTGCTCATCACTGCAAGAATATACTGATCACTGCGGGAATGTACTGATCACAGGGAATGTACTGATCTCTGTGGGAATATACTGATCATTGCGGGAATGTACTGATCATTGTGGGAATGTACTGATCATGACGGGAATGCACTGAACACTGTGGGAATGTTCTGATCACTGTGGGAATGTTCTGATCACTGTGGAAATGTACTGATCATTGCGGTATGTGCTGTTCACTGCGGGAATTAATTGATCAATGTGGGAATGTATTGGTCACTGTGGGTATGTACTGGTCACTGCGGGAATGTACAGTTCACTGCGGGAATTAATTGATCAATGTGGGAATGTATTGGTCACTGTGGGAATGTACTGGTCACTGTGGAAATGTATTGATCACTGCGGGAATGTGCTAATCACTGTGGGCATGTATTGATCACTGCGGGAATGTATTGATCAGTGTGGGAATGAACTGATTACTGCGGGAATGAATTGATCAATGTGGGAATGCACTGATCACTGCGGTAATGCACTGATCACTGTGGGAATATACTGTTCACTGTGGGAATTTACTCATCACTGTGGTAATATACTGGTCACTGGGGGAATGTACTGTTCATTGTGGGAATGTATTGATCAATGTGGGATTGTACTGATCACTGCGGTAATGTACTGATCACTGTGGGAATGTGCTAATCACTGTGGGCATGTATTGATCAGTGTGGGAATGTATTGATCATTGCGGGAATGTAGTGATCACAGTGGAATATACTATTCATTGCAGGAATGTACTGATCACTGTGGGAATGTACTGATCACTGTGGGAATGTATTGATCACTGTTGGAATGTGCTGTTCACTGCGGGAATGAATTGATCAATGTGGGAATATACTGATCACTGCGGTAATGTACTGATAACTGTGGGAATGTGCTAATCACTGTGGGCATGTATTGATCACTGTGAGAATGTATTGATCATTGCGGGAATGTAGTGATCACAGTGGAATGTACTATTCATTGCAGGAATGTATTGAGCAATGTGGGAATGTACGGATCACTGTGGGAATGTATTGATCACTGGGGGAAATTACGGATCACTGTGGGAATATGCTGATCACTGAGGGAATGTACTGATCATTGTTGGAATGTATTGATCACTGCGGGAATGAACTGAACACTGTGGGAATGTATTGATCTCTCTGGGAATGTTATGATCACTGCGGGAATGTACTGATCACTGTACGAATATTCTGTTCACTGTGGGAATGTACTCATCACTGTGGTAATATGCTGGTCACTGGGGGAATATACTGTTCACTGTGGGAATATATTGATCATTGCGGGAATGTACTGGTCACTGGAGGAATATACTGTTCACTGTGGGAATGTACTGAACACTGCGGGAAGTTACTGCTCACTGTGGGAATGTATTGATTACTGTGGGGATGAACTGATCACATCGGGAATGCACTCATAACTGCAGGAATGTACTGATCACTGTGGGAACGCACTGAACACTGTGGGAATTTACTGATCACAGCAGGAATGTATTGATCACCGTGGGGATGTACTGATCATTGTGGGAGTGTACTGATCACTTTGGGAATAATCTGACCACAACAGGAATGTACTGATCACTGCCGGAATGAACTGATCACTGTGGGAATGCACTGATCACTGTGGGAATATATTGATCACTGTGGGAATGTTTTGATCACTGCAGGAAGTTGGTCATCACTGCAGGAATATACTGATCACTGCGGGAATGTACTGATCACAGGGAATGTACTGATCTCTGTGGGAATATACTGATCATTGCGAGAATGTACTGATCATTGCGGGAATGTACTGATCATGGCGGGAATGCACTGAACACTGTGGGAATGTTCTGATCACTGTGGAAATGTACTGATCATTACGGTATGTGCTGTTCACTGCGGGAATTAATTGATCAATGTGGGAATGTATTGGTCACTGTGGGAATGTACTGGTCACTGCGGGAATGTGCTGTTTTCTGCGGGAATGAATTGATCAATGTGGGAATGTACTGATCACTGCGGTAATGTACTGATCACTGTGGGAATGTGCTAATCATTGTGGTAATGTATTGACCACTGTGGGAATGTATTGATCATTGCGGGAATGTAGTGATCACAGTGGAATGTACTATTCATTGCAGGAATGTATTGAGCAGTGTGGGAATGTACGGATCACTGTGGGAATGTATTGATTACTGTGGGAATGTATTGATCACTGCGGGAATGAACAGAGCACTGTGGGAATATACTCATCACTGTGGTAATATACTGGTCACTGGGGGAATATACTGTTCACTGTGGGAATGTACTGAACACTGCGGGAAGCTACTGCTCACTGTGGGAATGTATTGATTACTGTGGGAATGAACTGATCACATCGGGAATGCACTCATAACTGCAGGAATGTACTGATCACTGTGGGAATATACTGTTCACTGTGGGAATTTACTCATCACTGTGGTAATATACTGGTCACTGGGGGAATATACTGTTCACTGTGGGAATGTATTGATCACTACGGGAATGTACTGGTGACTGGAGGAATACACTGTTCACTGTGGGAATGTACTGAACACTGTGGGAAGCTACTGCTCACTGTGGGAATGTATTGATTACTGTGGGAATGAACTGATCACATCGGGAATGCACTCATAACTGCAGGAATGTACTGATCACTGTGGGAACGCACTGAACACTGTGGGAATTTACTGATCACAGCAGGAATGTATTGATCACCGTGGGAATGTACTGATCATTGCGGGAATGTACTGATCACTTTGGGAATAATCTGACCACAGCAGGAATGTACTGATCACTGCGGGAATGAACTGATCACTGTGGGAATGCACTGATCACTGTGGGAATGTATTGATCACTGTGGGAATGTTTTGATCACTGCAGGAAGTTGGTCATCACTGCAGGAATATACTGATCACTGCGGGAATGTACTGATCACAGGGAATGTACTGATCTCTGTGGGAATATACTGATCATTGCGGGAATGTACTGATCATTGTGGGAATGTACTGATCATGGCGGGAATGCACTGAACACTGTGGGAATGTTCTGATCACTGTGGAAATGTACTGATCATTGCGGTATGTGCTGTTCACTGCGGGAATTAATTGATCAATGTGGGAATGTATTGGTCACTGTGGGAATGTACTGGTCACTGCGGTAATGTACTGTTCTCTGCGGGAATTAATTGATCAATGTGGGAATGTATTGGTCACTGTGGGAATGTACTGGTCACTGTGGAAATGTATTGATCACTGCGGGAATGTGCTTTTTTTTGCGGGAATGAATTGATCAATGTGGGAATGTACTGATCACTGCGGTAATGTACTGATCACTGTGGGAATGTGCTAATCATTGTGGTAATGTATTGACCACTGTGGGAATGTATTGATCATTGTGGGAATGTAGTGATCACAGTGGAATGTACTATTCATTGCAGGAATGTATTGAGCACTGTGGGAATGTACGGATCATTGTGGGAATGTATTGATTAATGTGGGAATGTATTGATCACTGCGGGAATGAACAGAGCACTGTGGGAATATACTCATCACTGTGGTAATATACTGGTCACTGGGGGAATATACTGTTCACTGTGGGAATGTACTGAACACTGCGGGAAGCTACTGCTCACTGTGGAAATGTATTGATTACTGTGGGAATGAACTGATCACATCGGGAATGCACTCATAACTGCAGGAATGTACTGATCACTGTGGGAACGCAATGAACACTGTGGGAATTTACTGATCACAGCAGGAATGTATTGATCACCGCAGGAATGTACTGATCACTGCGGGAATGAAATGATCATTGTGGGAATGTACTGATCACTGCGGGAATGTATTGATCAGTGTGGGAATGAACTGATTATTGTGGGAATGATTTGATCAATGTGGGAATGCACTGATCACTGCGGTAATGTATTGATTACTGTGGGAATGAACTGATCACATCGGGAATGCACTCATAACTGCAGGAATGTACTGATCACTGTGGGAACGCAATGAACACTGTGGGAATTTACTGATCACAGCAGGAATGTATTGATCACCGCAGGAATGTACTGATCACTGCGGGAATGAAATGATCATTGTGGGAATGTACTGATCACTGCGGGAATGTATTGATCAGTGTGGGAATGAACTGATTATTGTGGGAATGATTTGATCAATGTGGGAATGCACTGATCACTGCGGTAATGTACTGATCACTGTGGGAATATACTGTTCACTGTGGGAATTTACTCATCACTGTGGTAATATACTGGTCACTGGGGTAATATACTGTTCACTGTGGGAATGTATTGATCACTACGGGAATGTACTGGTCACTGGAGGAATACACTGTTCACTGTGGGAATGTACTGAACACTGTGGGAAGCTACTGCTCACTGTGGGAATGTATTGATTACTGTGGGGATGAACTGATCACATCGGGAATGCACTCATAACTGCAGGAATGTACTGATCACTGTGGGAACGCACTGAACACTGTGGGAATTTACTGATCACAGCAGGAATGTATTGATCACCGTGGGGATGTACTGATCATTGTGGGAGTGTACTGATCACTTTGGGAATAATCTGACCACAGCAGGAATGTACTGATCACTGCGGGAATGAACTGATCACTGTGGGAATGCACTGATCACTGTGGGAATATATTGATCACTGTGGGAATGTTTTGATCACTGCAGGAAGTTGGTCATCACTGCAGGAATATACTGATCACTGCGGGAATGTACTGATCACAGGGAATGTACTGATCTCTGTGGGAAGAGACTGATCATTGCGAGAATGTACTGATCATTGCGGGAATGTACTGATCATGGCGGGAATGCACTGAACACTGTGGGAATGTTCTGATCACTGTGGAAATGTACTGATCATTGCGGTATGTGCTGTTCACTGCGGGAATTAATTGATCAATGTGGGAATGTATTGGTCACTGTGGGAATGTACTGGTCACTGCGGTAATGTACTGTTCTCTGCGGGAATTAATTGATCAATGTGGGAATGTATTGGTCACTGTGGGAATGTACTGGTCACTGTGGAAATGTATTGATCACTGCGGGAATGTGCTTTTTTTTGCGGGAATGAATTGATCAATGTGGGAATGTACTGATCACTGCGGTAATGTACTGATCACTGTGGGAATGTGCTAATCACTGTGGTAATGTATTGACCACTGTGGGAATGTATTGATCATTGTGGGAATGTAGTGATCACAGTGGAATGTACTATTCATTGCAGGAATGTATTGAGCACTGTGGGAATGTACGGATCACTGTGGGAATGTATTGATTACTGTGGGAATGTATTGATCACTGCGGGAATGAACAGAGCACTGTGGGAATATACTCATCACTGTGGTAATATACTGGTCACTGGGGGAATATACTGTTCACTGTGGGAATGTACTGAACACTGCGGGAAGCTACTGCTCACTGTGGAAATGTATTGATTACTGTGGGAATGAACTGATCACATCGGGAATGCACTCATAACTGCAGGAATGTACTGATCACTGTGGGAACGCAATGAACACTGTGGGAATTTACTGATCACAGCAGGAATGTATTGATCACCGTGGGAATGTACTGATCATTGCGGGAATGATCTAACCACAGCAGGAATGTACTGATCACTGCGGGAATGAAATGATCATTGTGGGAATGTACTGATCACTGCGGGAATGTATTGATCAGTGTGGGAATGAACTGATTACTGCGGGAATGATTTGATCAATGTGGGAATGCACTGATCACTGCGGTAATGTACTGATCACTGTGGGAATATACTGTTCACTGTGGGAATTTACTCATCACTGTGGTAATATACTGTTCACTGGGGGAATATACTGTTCACTGTGGGAATGTATTGATCACTACGGGAATGTACTGGTCACTGGAGGAATACACTGTTCACTGTGGGAATGTACTGAACACTGTGGGAAGCTACTGCTCACTGTGGGAATGTATTGATTACTGTGGGGATGAACTGATCACATCGGGAATGCACTCATAACTGCAGGAATGTACTGATCACTGTGGGAACGCACTGAACACTGTGGGAATTTACTGATCACAGCAGGAATGTATTGATCACCGTGGGGATGTACTGATCATTGTGGGAGTGTACTGATCACTTTGGGAATAATCTGACCACAGCAGGAATGTACTGATCACTGCGGGAATGAACTGATCACTGTGGGAATTCACTGATCACTGTGGGAATGTACTGATCACTGTGGGAATGTACTGATCATTGTGGGAATGCACTCAAAACTGCAGGAATGTACTGATCGCGGTGGGAATATATTGATCATTGTGGGAATGTACTGATCATTGCGGAAATGCACTGAATACTGTTGGAATGTACTGATCACGGTGCAAATGTTCTGATCACGGTGGGAGTGTACTGAACACTGTAGGAATATACTGATCACAGCAGGAATGTACTGATCACTGTGGGGATGAACTGATCACTGTGGGGGATCACTGATCACTGTGGGAATGCATTGATCACTGCGGGAATGTACTGATCACTGTGGGAATATACTGATCCCAGCAGGAATATACTGATCACTGCAAGAATGTACTGATCACTGTGGGAATGTTGTGATCACTGTGGGAATGTGCTAATCACTGCAGGAATATACTGAACACTGAGGGAATGCACTAATCACTGTGGGAATGTATTGATCACTGCGGGAATGTACTGATCACTGGGAATGTACTGATCATTGTGGAAATTTATTGATCACTGTGGGAATGTACTGATCACTGCCGGAATGTACTCATCACTTTGGGAATGTACTGTTCACTGCGGGAATTCACTGATCACTGTGGGAATGTGCTTATCACTGAGGGATTGTACTGATCAAGCAGGAATGTACTGATCACTGTGGGAATGTATTGATCAATGCGGGAATGAATTGATCAATGTGGGAATGTATTGATCACTGTGGAAATGTACTGATGATTGCAGGGATGTACTGTTCTCTGTGGGAATGTACTGATCACTGCGGAAATGTACTGATCACTGCGGGAAAGTACTGTCCACTGCGGGAATGTACAGATCACTGTCGGAATGTACTGATCACTGCGGGAATGTATTGATCACTGTGGGAATGAACTGATCACTGCGGGAATGCATTGATCACTATGGGAATGTACTGATCACAGTGGGAATGTACAGATCACTGCGGGAATGTACTCATTACTGCAGGAATGTACTGATCACTGTGGGAATTTATTGATCATTGTGGGAATGTACTGATCATGGCGGGAATGCACTGAACACTGTGGGAATGTTCTGATCACTGTGGGAATGTACTGTTTAATTCCGGGATGTGCTGTTCACTGTGGGAATGTACTGATCACTGTGAGAATGCACTGATCACTGTGGAAATGGATTGATCACTGCGGGAATGTACTGTTCACTGCGGGAATTAATTGATCAATGTGGGAATATATTGGTCACTGTGGGAATGGACTGGTCACTGTGGAAATGTATTGATCACTGCGGGAATGTGCTGTTCACTGCGGGAATGAATTGATCAATGTGGGAATATACTGATCACTGTGGTAATGTACTGTTCACTGTGGGAATGTACTCATCACGGTGGTAATATGCTGGTCACTGGGGGAATATACCGTTCACTGTGGGAATGTATTGATCACTGCGGGAATGTACTGGTTTCTGGAGGAATATACTGTTCACTGTGGGAATGTACTGAACACTGTGGGAAGCTACTGCTCACTGTGGGAATGTATTGATTACTGTGGGAATGAACTGATCACATCGGGAATGCACTCATAACTGCAGGAATGTACTGATCACTGTGGGAACGCACTGAACACTGTGGGAATTTACTGATCACAGCAGGAATGTATTGATCACCG
This sequence comes from Chiloscyllium punctatum, assembly GCF_047496795.1. NCBI lineage: Eukaryota > Metazoa > Chordata > Chondrichthyes > Orectolobiformes > Hemiscylliidae > Chiloscyllium > Chiloscyllium punctatum. The sequence goes on along the minus strand of NC_092739.1, from coordinate 160,643,487 downwards.
TGGGAATGTACTGATCATTGCGGGAATGTACTGATCACTTTGGGAGTAATCTGACCACAGCAGGAATGTACTGATCACTGCGGGAATGAACTGATCACTGTGGGAATGCACTGATCACTGTGGGAATGCATTGATCACTGTGGGAATGTTTTGATCACTGCAGGAAGTTGCTAATCACTGCAGGAATGCACTGATCACTGTGGGAATGTACTGTTCACTGTGGGAATGTACTGATCATTGCGGGAATGCACTCATAACTGCAGGAATGTACTGATCGCGGTGGGAATATATTGATCATTGTGGGAATGTACTGATCATTGCAGAAATGCACTGAACACTGTTGGAATGTACTGATCACTGTGCAAATGTTCTGATCACGGTGGGAGTGTACTGAACACTGTAGGAATATACTGATCACAGCAGGAATGTACTGATCACTGTGGGGATGAACTGATCACTGTGGGGATGCACTGATCACTGTGGGAATGCATTTATCACTGTGGGAATGCATTGATCACTGCGGGAATGTACTGATCACTGTGGGAATGTACTGACCATTGCAGGAATGTATTGATCACTGCGGTAATGTACTGATTACTGCGGGAATATACTGATCCCAGCAGGAATATACTGATCACTGCAAGAATGTACTGCTCACTGTGGGAATGTATTGATCACTGCGGGAATGTACTGATCACTGAGGGAATGCATTGAACACTGTGCGAATGTACTGATCACTGTGGGAATGATCTGATCACTGTGGGAAGGTACTGATCACAGCAGGAATATACTGATCACTGTGGGAATTTTATCATCACTGCGGGAATGCGCTGATCACTGCAGGAATATACCGATCACTGTGGGAATGCACTGGTCAATGTGACAATGTATTGATCACTGCGGGAATGTGCCGATCACCGGGAATGTACTGATCACAGTGGGAATATACTGATCAGCAGGAATTTACTGATCTCTGTGGGAATGCACTAATCACTGTGGGAATATACTGATCACTGTCAGAATGTACTGTTCACTGCGGAAATCAACTGATCAATGTGGGAATGTATTTATCACTGCAGGAATTTACTGATCACTGTGGGAATGTATTGATCACTGCAGGAATGTACTGATCATTGCAGGAATGCATTGAAAACTGTGGGAATGTACTGATCACTGTGGGAATGTACTGATCACAGTGGGAATATACTGATCAAGCAGGAATTTACTGATCACTGTGGGAATGTATTGATCACTGCAGGAATGTACTGATCATTGCAGGAATGCATTGAAAACTGTGGGAATGTACTGATCACTGTGGGAATGATCTGATCACTGTGGGAAGGTACTGATCACAGCAGGAATATACTGATCACTGTGGAAGTGAACAGAACATTGTGGGATTGCAATAATCACTGCGGGAATGTATGGATCACTGCGGGAAGGTACTGATCACTGGGAATGTACTGATCACTGTGGGAATGTATTGATCACTGTGGGAATGTACTGTACACTGCGGGAATGAATTGATCAATGTGGGAATGTATTGATCACTGTGGGAATGTACAGACCACTGTCAGAATGTACTATTCACTGCGGAAATGTATTTATCATTGTGGGAATGTACTGATCACTGGGAATGTACTGATCACTTTGGAAATGTACTGATCAGTGTGGGAATATACTGATCACTGCGGGAATGTACTGATCACTGTGTAAATGTATTGATCACTGCGGGATTGTACTGTTCACTGCGGGAATGAATTGATCACTGTGGGAATGCATTGATCACTGCGGGAATGTACTGTTCACTGCGGGAATGAATTGATCACTGTGGGAATGAATTGATCACTGTGGGAAAGAATTGATCACTGTGGGAATGCACTCATATCTGCAGGAGTGATTTATGAATCATTATGGGAATGTACTCATCATTGCAGAATGCACTGAGCACTGTGGGAAAGTACTGATCACTGTGGGAATGTTCTGATCACTGTGGGAAAGTACTGATCACAGCAGGAATATACTGATCACTGTGGGAATGAACTGAACACTGTGGGAATGTATTGATCACTGTGGAAATTTTGTGATCACTGCGGGAATGCGCTGATCACTGGGAATTTTTTGATCACTGCGGGAATGTACTGATCACTGAGAAAATACTGATCACAGTGGGAATATACTGAACAAGCAGGAATTTACTGATCACTGTGGAAATGTATTGATCACTGCAGGAATGTAATGTTCACTGGGAATGTACTGATCACAGTGGGAATATACTGATCAAGCAGGAATGTATTGATCACTGCGGCAATGTACTGATCACTGCGGGAAAGTACTGATCACTGTGGGAATGTACTGATTACTGTAGGAATGAATTGATCACTGCGGGAATTAACTGATCGTTGCAGGAACGTGTTGATCACTGCGGGTATGCATTGTTCACTGTTGGAATGTGCTGTTCACTGTGGGAATGCTATAATCACTGCGGGAATCTACTGATCACTGCGGGAATATATTGATCACTGTGGGGATGTATTGATCACTGAGTGAATGTATTGATCACAGTGTGAACGTACAGATCAATGTGGGAATATACTGATCGCTGTGGGAATATACTGATTACTGCAGTAATGTACTGATCACTGTGGGAATGTTCTGATCACTGGGAATGTATTGATCACTGCGGAAATGTATTGATCACTGCAGGAATATACTGATCACTGAGGGAATGTACTGATTACTGCGGGAATGTACTCATTACTGCGGGAATGTATTGATCAATCTGGGAATGGATTGATCACTGCGGGAATGTACTGAACACTGTGGGAATGGATTGATCACTGTGTGAACGTATTGATCACTGTGGGAATGTATTGATCACTGCGGGAATGTACTGATCACTGTGGGATTGTACTGATCACTGTGGGAATGTACTGATCACTGCGGGAATGTACTCATCACTGTGGGATTGTACTGATCACTGTGGGAATGTACTGATCACTGTGGGAATGTACTGATCACTCTGGGAATGCATTGATCACTGCGGGAATGTACTGATCATTGCGGGAATGAATTGATCAATGTGGGAATGTATTGATCACTGTGGAAATGCACTGATGATTGCGGGGATGTACTGTTCTCTGTGGGAATGTACTGATCACTGCGGAAATGTATTGATCACTGCGGGAAAGTAATGTCCACTGCGGGAATGTACAGATCACTGTCGGAATGTACTGATCACTGCGGGAATGTATTGATCACTGTGGGAATGTACTGATCATTGCAGGAATGTATTGACCACTGTGGGAATGCACTGATCATTGCGGGAGTGTACTGATCACTGTGGGAATATACTGATCACTGCAGGAATGTACTGTTCACTGTGGGAATGATAACAGTGGGAATGTACTGATCGCTGAGGGAATGTTCTGATCACTGGGAATGTATTGATCACTGCGGAAATGTATTGATCACTGAAGGAATATACTGATCACTGAGGGAATGTACTGATCACTGCGGGAATGTACTGATCAGTGTGGGAGTGTACTGTTCATTTTGGGAATGATTTGATCTGTGCGGGAATGTACTGTTCACTGCGGGAATGTAATGATCACAGTGGGAATGTCCTGATAACTGTGGTAATGTACTGATCATAGCAGGAATGTAATGATCACTGCGGGAATGTACTGATCATTGCGGGAATGTACTGATCACTGCGGCAATGTACTCTTCACTGCAGGAATGAATTGATTAATGTGGGAATGTATTGATCATTGTGGGAATGTACAGACCACTGTCAGAATGCACTGATCACTGCGGAAATGAATTGACCAATGTGGGAATGTACTGTTCACTGTGGGAATGTACTGTTCACAGCGGGAATGTACTAATCACTGCAGGAATATACTGATCACTGCAGGAATGTATTGATCACTGAGGGAATGTACTGATCACAGTGGGAATGTACTGTTCGTTGTGGGAATGATTTGATCTCTGCGGGAATATACTTTTCACTGTGGAAATGTAATGATCACTGTGGGAATGTCCTGTTAACTGTGGGAATGTACTGATTATAGCGGGAATGTACTGATAACTGTGGGAATGTACTAATAGTGCGGGAATGTATTGATCACTGTAGGAATGTAGTGATGACTGCAGGAGTGCACTGATCACTGTGGGAATGCACTGATCACTGGGAATTTTTTCATTACTGCGGGAATGTACTGATCACTGGGAATGTACTGATCACAGTGGGAATATACTGATCAACCAGAAATTTACTGACCACTGTGGAAATGTATTGATCACTGCAGGAATGTACTGTTCACTGGGAATATACTGATCAAGTAGGAATGTACTGATCACTGCGGCAATGTACTGATCACTGCGGGCATGTACTGATCACTGTGGGAATGTACTGATCATTGCGGGAATGTACTGATCAAGCAGGAATTTACTGATCACTGTGGGAATGTACTGATTACTGTGGGAATGTACTGATCATTGCGGGAATGTACTGATCACTGTGGGAATGTACTGATCATTGCAGGAATGTATTGATCACTGCGGGAATGTACTGATCACTGCGGGAATGGAATGATCACTGCGGGAATTATCTGATCGTTGCAGGAACGTTTTGATCACTGCAGGATTTATTGATCACTTTGGGAATGTGCTGTTTACTGTGGGAATGTTCCGATTACTGCGTGAATCTACTGATCACTGTGGGACTGGACTAATAACTGCGGGAATGTACTGATCATTGTTGGAATGTACTGATCAATGCGGGAATGTATTGATCACTGTGGGAGTGTATTGATCACTGTGGGAATGTACTGATCACTGTGGGAATGTACTGATCACAGTGGGAATGAATAGATCAATGTGGGAATATACTGCTCACTGAGGGAATGTACTGATTACATTGGGAACGTACAGATCAATGTGGGAATGTACTGCTCACTGCAGGAATGTACTGATCACTGCGGGAATGTACTGATCACTGCGGGAATGTACTGATCACTGTGGGAATGTACTGATCACTGCGGGAATGTACTAATCACTGCAGGATTATACTGATCACTGCGGGATTGCACTGTTCATTGCGGGAATGCATTGATCACTGCGGTAATGTAATGATCACTGTGGGAATGTCCTGATAACTGTAGGAATGGACCGATCACTGTGGGAATGTACTGATCAGTGCGGGAATGTATTGATCACAGTGGGAATGTACTGATCACTGTGGGAATGTGCTGATCAGTGCAGGAATGTATTGATCACAGCGGGAATGTACTGATCACTGTGGGAATGTACTGATCACAGCGGGAATGTACTGATCATTGTGGGAATGTAGTGATCACTGTGTGAATGCGCTGATCACTGCAGGAATATACTGATCACTGTGGGAATGCACTGATCACTGTGGGAATGTACTGACCACTGGGAATGTACTAATCACAGTGGGAATATACTGATCACAGCAGGAATATACTGATCACCGTGGGAATGCACTGATTACTGGGAATTTTTTGATCACTGCGGGAATGTACTGATCACAGTGGGAATATACTGAACAATCAGGAATTTACTGATCACTGTGGAAATGTATTGATCACTGCAGGAATGTACTGTTCAGTGGGAATGTACTGATCAAGCAGGAATTTACTGATCACTGTGGGAATGTACTGATCACTGTGGGAAAGTACTGATCACTGTGGGAATGTAATCATCACTTTGAGAATTAACTGATCGTTGCGGGAACGTTTTGATCACTGCGGGAATTTATTGATCACTGTAGGAATATGCTTTTCACTGTGGAAAGTTCCGATTACTGCGGGAATCTACTGATCACTGTGGGACTGTACTGATCACAGTGGGAATGAATAGATCAATGTGGGAATATACTGCTCACTGAGGGAATGTACTGATCACATTGGGAACGTACAGATCAATGTGGGAATGTACTGCTCACTGCAGGAATGTACTGATCACTGCGGGAATGTACTGATCACTGCGGGAATGTACTCATCACTGTGGGAATGTACTGATCACTGCGGGAATGTACTAATCACTGCAGGATTATACTGATCACTGCGGGATTGCACTGTTCATTGCGGGAATGCATTGATCACTGCGGTAATGTAATGATCACTGTGGGAATGTCCTGATAACTGTAGGAATGGACCGATCACTGTGGGAATGTACTGATCACTGCGGCAATGTACTGATCACTGCAGGCATGTACTGATCACTGTGGGAATGTACTGATTACTGTGGGAATGTACTGATCAAGCAGGAATTTACTGATCACTGTGGGAATGTACTGATTACTGTGGGAATGTACTGATCATTGCGGGAATGTACTGATCACTGTGGGAATGTACTGATCATTGCAGGAATGTATTGATCACTGCGGGAATGTACTGATCACTGCGGGAATGGAATGATCACTGCGGGAATTATCTGATCGTTGCAGGAACGTTTTGATCACTGCAGGATTTATTGATCACTTTGGGAATGTGCTGTTTACTGTGGGAATGTTCCGATTACTGCGTGAATCTACTGATCACTGTGGGACTGGACTAATAACTGCGGGAATGTACTGATCATTGTTGGAATGTACTGATCAATGCGGGAATGTATTGATCACTGTGGGAGTGTATTGATCACTGTGGGAATGTACTGATCACTGTGGGAATGTACTGATCACAGTGGGAATGAATAGATCAATGTGGGAATATACTGCTCACTGAGGGAATGTACTGATCACATTGGGAACGTACAGATCAATGTGGGAATGTACTGCTCACTGCAGGAATGTACTGATCACTGCGGGAATGTACTGATCACTGCGGGAATGTACTGATCACTGTGGGAATGTACTGATCACTGCGGGAATGTACTAATCACTGCAGGATTATACTGATCACTGCGGGATTGCACTGTTCATTGCGGGAATGCATTGATCACTGCGGTAATATAATGATCACTGTGGGAATGTCCTGATAACTGTAGGAATGGACCGATCACTGTGGGAATGTACTGATCAGTGCGGGAATGTATTGATCACAGTGGGAATGTACTGATCACTGTGGGAATGTGCTGATCAGTGCAGGAATGTATTGATCACAGCGGGAATGTACTGATCACTGTGGGAATGTACTGATCACAGCGGGAATGTACTGATCATTGTGGGAATGTAGTGATCACTGTGTGAATGCGCTGATCACTGCAGGAATATACTGATCACTGTGGGAATGCACTGATCACTGTGGGAATGTACTGACCACTGGGAATGTACTAATCACAGTGGGAATATACTGATCACAGCAGGAATATACTGATCACCGTGGGAATGCACTGATTACTGGGAATTTTTTGATCACTGCGGGAATGTACTGATCACAGTGGGAATATACTGAACAATCAGGAATTTACTGATCACAGCGGAAATGTATTGATCACTGCAGGAATGTACTGTTCAGTGGGAATGTACTGATCAAGCAGGAATTTACTGATCACTGTGGGAATGTACTGATCACTGTGGGAAAGTACTGATCACTGTGGGAATGTAATCATCACTTTGAGAATTAACTGATCGTTGCGGGAACGTTTTGATCACTGCGGGAATTTATTGATCACTGTAGGAATATGCTTTTCACTGTGGAAAGTTCCGATTACTGCGGGAATCTACTGATCACTGTGGGACTGTACTAATAACTGCGGGAATGTACTGATCATTGTTGGAATGTACTGATCAATGCGGGAATGTATTGATCACTGTGGGAGTGAAGTGATCACTGTGGGACTGTACTGATCACAGTGGGAATGAATAGATCAATGTGGGAATATACTGCTCACTGAGGGAATGTACTGATCACATTGGGAACGTACAGATCAATGTGGGAATGTACTGCTCACTGCAGGAATGTACTGATCACTGCGGGAATGTACTGATCACTGCGGGAATGTACTCATCACTGTGGGAATGTACTGATCACTGCGGGAATGTACTAATCACTGCAGGATTATACTGATCACTGCGGGATTGCACTGTTCATTGCGGGAATGCATTGATCACTGCGGTAATGTAATGATCACTGTGGGAATGTCCTGATAACTGTAGGAATGGACCGATCACTGTGGGAATGTACTGATCACTGCGGCAATGTACTGATCACTGCAGGCATGTACTGATCACTGTGGGAATGTACTGATTACTGTGGGAATGTACTGATCAAGCAGGAATTTACTGATCACTGTGGGAATGTACTGATTACTGTGGGAATGTACTGATCATTGCGGGAATGTACTGATCACTGTGGGAATGTACTGATCATTGCAGGAATGTATTGATCACTGCGGGAATGTACTGATCACTGCGGGAATGGAATGATCACTGCGGGAATTATCTGATCGTTGCAGGAACGTTTTGATCACTGCAGGATTTATTGATCACTTTGGGAATGTGCTGTTTACTGTGGGAATGTTCCGATTACTGCGTGAATCTACTGATCACTGTGGGACTGGACTAATAACTGCGGGAATGTACTGATCATTGTTGGAATGTACTGATCAATGCGGGAATGTATTGATCACTGTGGGAGTGTATTGATCACTGTGGGAATGTACTGATCACTGTGGGAATGTACTGATCACAGTGGGAATGAATAGATCAATGTGGGAATATACTGCTCACTGAGGGAATGTACTGATCACATTGGGAACGTACAGATCAATGTGGGAATGTACTGCTCACTGCAGGAATGTACTGATCACTGCGGGAATGTACTGATCACTGCGGGAATGTACTGATCACTGTGGGAATGTACTGATCACTGCGGGAATGTACTAATCACTGCAGGATTATACTGATCACTGCGGGATTGCACTGTTCATTGCGGGAATGCATTGATCACTGCGGTAATGTAATGATCACTGTGGGAATGTCCTGATAACTGTAGGAATGGACCGATCACTGTGGGAATGTACTGATCAGTGCGGGAATGTATTGATCACAGTGGGAATGTACTGATCACTGTGGGAATGTGCTGATCAGTGCAGGAATGTATTGATCACAGCGGGAATGTACTGATCACTGTGGGAATGTACTGATCACAGCGGGAATGTACTGATCATTGTGGGAATGTAGTGATCACTGTGTGAATGCGCTGATCACTGCAGGAATATACTGATCACTGTGGGAATGCACTGATCACTGTGGGAATGTACTGACCACTGGGAATGTACTAATCACAGTGGGAATATACTGATCACAGCAGGAATATACTGATCACCGTGGGAATGCACTGATTACTGGGAATTTTTTGATCACTGCGGGAATGTACTGATCACAGTGGGAATATACTGAACAATCAGGAATTTACTGATCACTGCGGAAATGTATTGATCACTGCAGGAATGTACTGTTCAGTGGGAATGTACTGATCAAGCAGGAATTTACTGATCACTGTGGGAATGTACTGATCACTGTGGGAAAGTACTGATCACTGTGGGAATGTAATCATCACTTTGAGAATTAACTGATCGTTGCGGGAACGTTTTGATCACTGCGGGAATTTATTGATCACTGTAGGAATATGCTTTTCACTGTGGAAAGTTCCGATTACTGCGGGAATCTACTGATCACTGTGGGACTGTACTAATAACTGCGGGAATGTACTGATCATTGTTGGAATGTACTGATCAATGCGGGAATGTATTGATCACTGTGGGAGTGAAGTGATCACTGTGGGATTGTACTGATCACTGAGGGAATGTACTGATCACAGTGGGAATGTACAGATCAATGTGGGAATGTACTGCTCACTGCAGGAATGTACTGATCACTGCGAGAATGTACTGCTCACTGTGGGAATGTACTGATCACAGTAGGAATATACTGACCAATCAGGAATATACTGATCACTGCGGAAATGTATTGATCACTGCAGGAATGTCGTGTTCACTGGAAATATACTGATCAAGCAGGAATTTACAGATCACTGCGGCAATGTACTGATCACTGTGTGAATGTACTGATCATTGCAGGAATGCACTGAACGCTGTGGGAATGTACTGTTCACTGTGGGAATGTTCTGATCACTGTGGGAATGTACTGATCACAGCAGGAATATGCTGATCACTGTGGAAATGAACAGATCACTGTGTGAATGCGCTGATCACTGCAGGAATATACTGATCACTGTGGGAATGTATGGATCACTGCGGGAACGTACTGATCACTGGGAATGTACTGATCACAGTGGGAATATGCTGATCAAGCAGGAATTTACAGATCACTGCGGGAATGTACTGATCACTGCGGGAATGTACTGATCACTGTGGGAATGTAGTGTTCACTGGGAATATGCTGATCAAGCAGGAATTTACAGATCACTGCGGGAGTGCACTGATCACTGCGGGAATGCACTGATCACTGGGGATTTTTTCATTACTGCGGGAATGTACTGATCACTGGGAATGTACTGATCACTGGGAATGTACTGATCACAGTAGGAATATACTGACCAATCAGGAATATACTGATCACTGCGGAAATGTATTGATCACTGCAGGAATGTAGTGTTCACTGGGAATATACTGATCAAGCAGGAATTTACAGATCACTGTGGCAATGTACTGATCACTGCGGGAATGTACTGATCACAGCGGGAATGGACTAATCACTTCAGGAATATACTGATCACTGCAAGAATGTATTGATCACTGAGGGAATGTACTGATCACAGTGGGAATGTACTGTTCATTGTGGGAATGATTTGATCTCTGCGGGAATATACTTTTCACTGCGGAAATGTAATGATCACTGTGTGAATGTCCTGATATCTGTGGGAATGTACTGATTATAGCGGGAATGTACTGATAACTGTGGGAATGTATTAATAGTGCGGGAATGTATTGATCACAGCGGGAATGTACTGATCACTGTGGGAATGTACTGATTATAGCGGGAATGTACTGATAACTGTGGGAATGTACTAATAGTGCGGGAATGTATTGATCACTGTGCGAATGTAGTGATGACTGCAGGAGTGCACTGATCACTGTGGGAATGCACTGATCACTGGGAATGTACTGATCACATTGGGAATATACTGATCAAGCAGAAATTTACTGATCACTGTGGAAATGTATTGATCACTGCAGGAATGTACTGTTCACTTGGAATATTCTGATCAAGTAGGAATGTACTGATCACTGCGGCAATGTACTGATGACTGCGGCAATGTACTGATCACTGTGGGAATGTACTGATCATTGCGGGAATGTACTGATCAAGCAGGAATTTACTGATCACTGTGGGAATGTACTGATCAGTGCGGGAATGTATTGATCACAGCAGGAATGTACTGATCACTGTGGGAATTTACTGATCACAGCGGGAATGTACTGATCATTGTGGGAATGGAGTGATCACTGTGGGAATGCTCTGATCACTGAGGGAATGTATTGATCACTGTGGGATTGTACTGATCACTGGGAATGTACTAATCACAGTGGGAATATACTGATCACAGCAGGAATATACAGATCACCGTGGGAATGCACTGATCACTGGGAATTTTTTGATCACTGCGGGAATGTACTGATCACTGGGAATATACTGATCACAGTGGGAATATACTGAACAATCAGGAATTTACTGATCACTGCGGAAATGCATTGATCACTGCAGAAAAGTACTCTTCAGTGGGAATGTACTGATCAAGCAGGAATTTACTGATCACTGCGGCAATGTACTGATCACTGTGGGAATGTACTGATCACTGTGGGAATGTGCTGATCACTGTGGGAAAGTACTGATCACTGTTGGAATGTACTGTTCACTGCGGGAATGAATTGATCACAGCAGAATGAACTGACCGTTGCGGGAACATTTTGATCTTTGCGGGAATGTATTGATCACTGTGGGAATGTTGTGATCACTGCGGGAATGTGCTAATCATTGCAGGAATATACTGAACACTGAGCGAATGCACTAATCACTGTGGGAATGTATTGATCACAGCAGAAATGGACTGATCACTGGGAATGTACTGATCACTGTCGAAATGTATTGATCACTGCGGGAATGTAACCCTCACTGTGGGAATGTACTGTTCACTGCGGGAATGTACTGATCACTGCGAGAATGTACTGTTCACTGCGGGAATGTACTGATCATTGCGAGTATTCACTGATCACTGTGGGAAAGTGCTTATCACTGTGGGATTGTACTGATCACTGTGGGAATGTACTGATCACTGCAGGAATATACTGATCACTGCAGGAATGTATTGATCACTGTTGGAATGTACTGATCACAATGGGAATGTACTGTTCGTTGTGGGAATGATTTGATCTCTGCAGGAATGTACTTTTCACTGCGGAAATGTAATGATCACTGTGAGAACATCCTGATAACTGTGGGAATGTACTGATTATAGCGGGAATGTACTGATCACTGTGGGAATGTACTGAGTCACTGTGGGAATGAACTGATCACTGGGAATGTACTGATCACTGTGGGAATATACAGATCACAGCAGGAATATGCTGATCACTGTGGGAATGCACTGATCACTGTGGGATTTTTTTGATCACTGCGGGAATGTACTGATCACTGGGAATGTACTGATCACTGTGGGAATGCACGGATGACTGTGGGAATATATTGATCACTGTGGGAATTTACTGATCACTGGGAATGTACTGATCACTGTGGGAATATACAGATCACAGTAGGCATATACTGATCACTGTGGGAATGTTCCGATCACTGTGAAAATCTACTGATCACTGTGGGAATGTACTAATAATTGCGGGAATGTACTGATCATTGTTGGAATGTACTGATCATGTGGGAATGTATTGATGACTGTGGGAGTGTATTGATCACTGTGGGAATGTACTGCTCACTGTGGGAATGTATTGATCACTGAGGGAATGTACTGATCACAGGGGGAATGTACTGTTCAATGTGGGAATGATTTGATCTCTGCAAGAATGTACTTTTCACTACAGAAATGTAATGATCACTGTGGGAATGTCCTGAGCATAGTGGGAATGTACTGATAACTGTTGGAATGTACTAATTTTTTCATTACTGCAGGAATGTACAGATCACAGTGGGAATATACTGATCACAGTGGGAATATACTGATCACAGTGGGAATATACTGATCAAGCAGGAAGTTACTGATCACTGCAGATATGTATTGATCACTGCAAGAATGTAGTGTTCACTGGGAATATACTGATCAAGCAGGAATTTACTGATCACTGTGGGAATGTACTGATCATTGCGGGATGTACTGTTAACTGTGGAAATGTACTGATCACTGCGGAAATGTATTCATCACTGTGGGAATGAATTGCTCAATGTGGGAATGTATTGATCACTGTGGAAATGTACTGATCACTGTGGGAATGTACTGATCACTGTGGGAATGTACTGATCACTGCAGAAATGTATTGATCACTGCGGGAATGTACAGATCACTGTCAGACTGTACTGATCACTGCGGGAATGTACTGTTCAATGCAGGAATGTACTGATCACAGCGGGAATGTACTAATCACTGCAGGAATATACTGATCACTGCAGGAATGTATTGATTACTGAGGGAATGTACTGATCACAGTGGGAATGTACTGTTCGTTGTGGGAATGATTTGATCTCTGCGGGAATGTACTTTTCACTGCGGAAATGTAATGATCACTGTGGGAATGTCCTGATCACTGTGGGGATGTACTGATCATAGCGGGAATGTACTGATCACTGTGGGAATGTACTAATCAGTGCGGGAATGTATTGATCACAGCGGGAATGTACTGATCACTGTGCGAATATAGTGATGACTGTGGGAGTGCACTGATCATTGTGGGTATGCACTGATCACTGGGAATTTTTCATTACTGCGGGAACGTACTGATCACTGGGAATGTACTGATCACAGTGGGAATATACTGATCAATCAGGAATGTACTGATCACTGCGGAAATGTATTGATCACTGCAGGAATGTCGTGTTCACTGGGAATATACTGATCAAGCAGGAATTTACAGATCACTGCGGCAATGTACTGATCACTGCGGGAATGTACAGATCACTGTGGTAATGCTTTGATCACTGCGGGAATGTACTGATCATTGCAGGAATGTAATGCTCACTGCAGGAATTAACTGATCGTTGCGGGAGCGTTTTGATCACTGCAGGAATTTATTGATCACTGTGCGAATGTGCTATTCACTGTTGGAATGTGCCGATTACTGCGGGAATCTACTGATCACTGTGGGACTGTACTGATAACTGCAGGAATGTACTGATCATTGTTGGAATGTACTGATCAATGCGGGAATGTATTGATCACTGTGGGAATGTACTGATCAGAGCGGGAATGTATTGATCACTGTGGGAATGTCCTGATAACTGTGGGAATGTACTGATCACAGCGGGAATGTACTAATCATTGTGGGAATGGAGTGATCACTGGATGAATGCACTCATCACTGTGGGAATGCGCTGATCACTGCAGTAATATACTGAGCACTGTGGGAATGAACTGATCACTGTGGGAGTGTTCTGATCACTGTGGGAATATACTGATCACAGCAGGAATATACTGATCACTGTGGGGATGAACTGAACACTGTGGGAATGCCATAATCACTGTGGGAATGTATTGATCACTGCGGGAATGTCCTGATCACTGGGAATGTACTGATCACAGTGGGAATATACTGATCAAGCAGGAATTTACTGATCAGTGCGGGAATGTACTGATCACTGCGGGAATGTACTGTTCACTGTGAGAATGAACTGGTCACAGCGGGAATATACTAATCACTGCAGGAATATACTGATCACTGCAGGAATGTATTGATCACTGAGGGAATGTGCTGATCACAGTGGGACTGTCCTTTTCGTTGTGGGAATGATTTGATCTCCGCGGGAATGTACTTTTCACTGCGGAAATGACCTGATAACTGTGGGAATGTACTGATCATAGGGGAATGTGTTGATCACAGCTTGAATGTACTGATCACTGTGGGAATGTGCTGTTCACTGTGGGAACGTACTGATCAGTGCGGGATTGCATTGATCACAACAGGAATGTTATGATCACCGTGGGAATGTCCTGATAACTGTGGGAATGTACTGATCACAGCGGGAATGTACTGATCATTGTGGGAATGTAGTGATCACTGTGGGAATGTACTGATTACTGGGAATGTACTGATCACAGTGGGAATATACTGATCACAGCAGGAATATACTGATCACTGTGGGAATGCAAGATCACTAGGAATTTTTTGATCACTGTGGGAATGTACAGATCACAGCAGGAATATGCTGATCACTGTGGGAATGCACTGATCACTGTGGGAACTTTTTGATCACTGCGGGAACGTAATGATCACTGGGAATGTACTGACCACTGTGGGTATGCACTGATCACTGTGGGAATATATTGATCACTGTGCGAATTTACTGATCACTAGGAATGTACTGATCACTGTGGAAATGTATTGATCACTGTGGAAATGTATTGATCACTGCGGGAATGAACTGAACACTCTGGGAATGTACTGATCACTGTGGGAATGTAGTGACAACTGCGGGAGTGCACTGATCACTGTGGGAATTCACTGATCATTGGGAATTTTTTATTACTGTGGGAATGTACTGATCACAGCGGGAATGTACTGATCATTTTGGGAATGTACTGATCACAGTGGGAATATACTGAACAAGCAGGAATTTACTGATCACTGCAGAAAAGTATTGATCACTTCAGGAATGTACTGTTCAGTGGGAATATACTGATCAAGCAGGAATTTACTGATCACTGCGGCAATGTACTGATCACTGTGGGAATGTATTGATCACTGCAGGAATATACAGATCACTGTGGGAATGCACAGATCACTGTGGGAATGTATTGATCACTGTGGGAATGTACTGATCACTGGGAATGTACTGATCACAGTGGGAATATACTGAACAATCAGGAATTTACTGATCACTGCGGAAATGTATTGATCACTGCAGGAATGCACTGTTCAGTGGGAATTACTGATCAAGCAGGAATTTACTGATCACTGCGGCAATGTACTGATCACTGTGGGAATGTATTGATCAATGTGGGAAAGTACTGATCACTGTGGGAATGTACTGTTCACTGCGGGAATGAATTGATCACTGCAGAATTAACTGATCGTTGCGGGAACGTTTTGATCACTGCGGGAGTGTATTGATCACTGTGGGAATGTTGTGATCACTGCGGGAATGTGCTAATCATTGCAGGAATATACTGAACACTGAGCAAATGCACTAATCCCTGTGGGAATGTATTGTTCACTGCGGGAATGGACTGATCACTGGGAATGGACTGATCACTGTGGGAATGTATTGATCACTGTGGGAATGTACTGATCACTGTGGGAATGTACTGATCACTGCGGAAATTCACTGATCAATGTGGGAATGTGCTTATCACCGCGAAAATGTATTGAACAATGTGGGAATATACTGATCACTGTCATAATGTACTGATCACTGTGGGAATGTACTGATCACTGGGAATGTACTGATCACTGTGGGAATGTACAGATCACAGCAGGAATATGCTGATCACTGTGGGAATGCACTGATCACTGTGGGAACTTTTTGATCACTGCGGGAATGTACTGATCACTGGGAATGTACTGATCACTGTGGGTATGCATTGATCACTGTGGGAATATATTGATCACTGTGCGAATTTACTGATCACTGGGAATGTACTGATCACTGTGGGAATGCACTGATCACTGTGGGAATGTACTGATCACTGGGAATGTACTAATCACAGTGGGAATATACTGATCACAGCAGGAATATACTGATCACCGTGGGAATGCACTGAACACTGGGAATTTTTTGATCACTGCGGGAATGTACTGATCACTGGGAATGTACTGACCACAGTGGGAATATACTCGTCAAGCAGGAATTTACTGATCACTGTGGGAATGTATTGATCACTGCAGGAATATACTGATCACTGGGGGATTGTATTGATCACTGCAGGAATGTACTGATCATTGCAGGAATGCACTGAACACTGTGGGAATGTACTGTTCACTGTGGGAATGTTCTGATCACTGTGGGAATGTACTGATCACAGCAGGAATATGCTGATCACTGTGGAAATGAACAGATCACTGTGTGAATGCACTCATCACTGTGGGAATGCGCTGATCACTGCAGGAATATACTGATCACTGTGTGAATGCAATAATCACTGTGGGAATGTATTGATCACTGCGGGAACGTACTGATCACTGGGAATGTACTGATCACAGTGGGAATATGCTGATCAAGCAGGAATTTACAGATCACTGCGGGAATGTACTGATCACTGCGGGAATGTACTGATCACTGTGGGAATGTAGTGTTCACTGGGAATATGCTGATCAAGCAGGAATTTACAGATCACTGCGGGAGTGCACTGATCACTGCGGGAATGCACTGATCACTGGGGATTTTTTCATTACTGCGGGAATGTACTGATCACTGGGAATGTACTGATCACTGGGAATGTACTGATCACAGTAGGAATATACTGACCAATCAGGAATATACTGATCACTGCGGAAATGTATTGATCACTGCAGGAATGTAGTGTTCACTGGGAATATACTGATCAAGCAGGAATTTACAGATCACTGCGGCAATGTACTGATCACTGCGGGAATGTACTGTTCACTGTGGGAATGTACTGATCACTGTGGGAATGGACTGTTCACTGTGGGAATGTACTGATCACAGCGGGAATGGACTAATCACTTCAGGAATATACTGATCACTGCAAGAATGTACTGATCACAGTGGGAATGTACTAATAGTGCGGGAATGTATTGATCACAGCGGGAATGTACTGATCACTGTAGGAATGTAGTGATGACTGCAGGAGTGCACTGATCACTGTGGGAATGCACTGATCACTGGGAATTTTTTCATTACTGCAGGAATGTACTGATCACTGGGAATGTACTGATCACATTGGGAATATACTGATCAAGCAGAAATTTACTGATCACTGTGGAAATGTATTGATCACTGCAGGAATGTACTGTTCACTTGGAATATTCTGATCAAGTAGGAATGTACTGATCACTGCGGCAATGTACTGATGACTGCGGCAATGTACTGATCACTGTGGGAATGTACTGATCATTGCGGGAATGTACTGATCAAGCAGGAATTTACTGATCA
Organism: Chiloscyllium punctatum; assembly: GCF_047496795.1. NCBI lineage: Eukaryota > Metazoa > Chordata > Chondrichthyes > Orectolobiformes > Hemiscylliidae > Chiloscyllium > Chiloscyllium punctatum. The sequence goes on along the minus strand of NC_092739.1, from coordinate 160,625,219 downwards.
CTGTGGGAATGTACTGATCAGTGCGGGAATGTATTGATCACAGCAGGAATGTACTGATCACTGTGGGAATTTACTGATCACAGCGGGAATGTACTGATCATTGTGGGAATGTAGTGATCACTGTGGAATGCACTGATCACTGTGGGAATGTATTGATCACTGTGGGAATGTACTGATCACTGGGAATGTACTAATCACAGTGGGAATATACTGATCACAGCAGGAATATACAGATCACCGTGGGAATGCACTGATCACTGGGAATTTTTTGATCACTGCGGGAATGTACTGATCACTGGGAATATACTGATCACAGTGGGAATATACTGAACAATCAGGAATTTACTGATCACTGCGGAAATGCATTGATCACTGCAGAAAAGTACTCTTCAGTGGGAATGTACTGATCAAGCAGGAATTTACTGATCACTGCGGCAATGTACTGATCACTGTGGGAATGTGCTGATCACTGTGGGAAAGTACTGATCACTGTTGGAATGTACTGTTCACTGCGGGAATGAATTGATCACTGCGGAATTAACTGACCGTTGCGGGAACATTTTGATCTTTGCGGGAATGTATTGATCACTGTGGGAATGTTGTGATCACTGCGGGAATGTGCTAATCATTGCAGGAATATACTGAACACTGAGCGAATGCACTAATCACTGTGGGAATATATTGATCACTGCGGGAATGGACTGATCACTGGGAATGTACTGATCACTGTCGAAATGTACTGTTCACTGCGGGAATGTACTGATCATTGAGAGTATTCACTGATCACTGTGGGAAAGTGCTTATCACTGTGGGATTGTACTGATCACTGTGGGAATGTACTGATCACTGCAGGAATATACTGATCACTGCAGGAATGTATTGATCACTGTTGGAATGTACTGATCACAATGGGAATGTACTGTTCGTTGTGGGAATGATTTGATCTCTGCAGGAATGTACTTTTCACTGCGGAAATGTAATGATCACAGTGAGAACATCCTGATAACTGTGGGAATGTACTGGTCACTGTGGGAATGTACTGAGTCACTGTGGGAATGAACTGATCACTGGGAATGTACTGATCACTGTGGGAATATACAGATCACAGCAGGAATATGCTGATCACTGTGGGAATGCACTGATCACTGTGGGATTTTTTTGATCACTGCGGGAATGTACTGATCACTGGGAATGTACTGATCACTGTGGGAATGCACGGATGACTGTGGGAATATATTGATCACTGTGGGAATTTACTGATCACTGGGAATGTACTGATCACTGTGGGAATATACAGATCACAGTAGGCATATACTGATCACTGTGGGAATGTTCCGATCACTGTGAAAATCTACTGATCACTGTGGGAATGTACTAATAATTGCGGGAATGTACTGATCATTGTTGGAATGTACTGATCATGTGGGAATGTATTGATGACTGTGGGAGTGTATTGATCACTGTGGGAATGTACTGCTCACTGTGGGAATGTATTGATCACTGAGGGAATGTACTGATCACAGGGGAAATGTACTGTTCAATGTGGGAATGATTTGATCTCTGCAATAATGTACTTTTCACTACGGAAATGTAATGATCACTGTGGGAATGTACTGAGCATAGCGGGAATGTACTGATAACTGTTGGAATGTACTAATCAGTGCGGGAATGTATTGATCACAGCGGGAATGTACTGATCACTGTGGGAATGTAGTGATAACTGCGGGAGTGCACTGATCACTATGGGAATGCACTGATCACTGGAAATTTTTTCATTACTGCAGGAATGTACTGATCACAGTGGGAATATACTGATCAAGCAGGAAGTTACTGATCACTGCAGACATGTATTGATCACTGCAAGAATGTAGTGTTCACTGGGAATATACTGATCAAGCAGGAATTTACTGATCACTGTGGGACTGTACTGATCATTGCGGGATGTACTGTTAACTGTGGAAATGTACTGATCACTGCGGAAATGTATTGATCACTGTGGGAATGAATTGCTCAATGTGGGAATGTATTGATCACTGTGGAAATGTACTGATCACTGTGGGAATGTACTGATCACTGTGGGAATGTACTGATCACTGCAGAAATGTATTGATCACTGCGGGAATGTACAGATCACTGTCAGACTGTACTGATCACTGCGGGAATGCATTGATCACTGTGGGAATGTACTGTTCAATGCAGGAATGTACTGATCACAGCGGGAATGTACTAATCACTGCAGGAATATACTGATCACTGCAGGAATGTATTGATTACTGAGGGAATGTACTGATCACAGTGGGAATGTACTGTTCGTTGTGGGAATGATTTGATCTCTGCGGGAATGTACTTTTCACTGCGGAAATGTAATGATCACTGTGGGAATGTCCTGATCACTGTGGGGATGTACTGATCATAGCGGGAATGTACTGATCACTGTGGGAATGTACTAATCAGTGCGGGAATGTATTGATCACAGCGGGAATGTACTGATCACTGTGGGAATGTAGTGATGACTGCGGGAGTGCACTGATCATTGTGGGTATGCACTGATCACTGGGAATTTTTCATTACTACGGGAACGTACTGATCACTGGGAATGTACTGATCACAGTGGGAATATACTGATCAATCAGGAATGTACTGATCACTGCGGAAATGTATTGATCACTGCAGGAATGTCGTGTTCACTGGGAATATACTGATCAAGCAGGAATTTACAGATCACTGCGGCAATGTACTGATCACTGTGTGAATGTACTGATCACTGTGGGAAAGTACTGATCACTGTGGGAATGTACTGATCACTGTGGGAATGCTTTGATCACTGCGGGAATGTACTGATCACTGTGGGAATGTACAGATCACTGTGGGAATGCTTTGATCACTGCGGGAATGTACTGATCATTGCAGGGATGTAATGCTCACTGCAGGAATTAACTGATCGTTGCGGGAGCGTTTTGATCACTGCAGGAATTTATTGATCACTGTGCGAATCTGCTGTTCACTGTTGGAATGTGCCGATTACTGCGGGAATCTACTGATCACTGTGGGACTGTACTGATAACTGCAGGAATGTACTGATCATTGTTGGAATGTACTGATCAATGCGGGAATGTATTGATCACTGTGGGAATGTACTGATCAGAGCGGGAATGTATTGATCACTGTGGGAATGTCCTGACAACTGTGGGAATGTACTGATCACAGCGGGAATGTACTAATCATTGTGGGAATGGAGTGATCACTGGATGAATGCACTCATCACTGTGGGAATGCGCTGATCACTGCAGGAAGATACAGATCACTGTGGGAATGTACTGATCACTGTGGGAATATATTGATCACTGTGGGAATGCGTTGATCACTGCAGGAATATACTGATCACTGTGGGATTGCACTGATCACTGTGGAAATATCTTGATCACTGTGGGAATGTACTGATTACTGGGAATGTACTGATCACAGTGGGAATATACTGATCACAGCAGGAATATACTGATCACTGCGGGAATGTACTGATCACTGGGAATGTACTGATCACAGTGGGAATATCCTGAACAATCAGGAATTTACTGATCACTGCAGAAATGTATTGATCACTGCAGGAATGTACTGTTCAGTGGGAATATACTGATCAAGCAGGAATTTACTGATCACTGCGGCAATGTACTGATCACTGTGGGAATGTATTGATCAATGTGGGAAAGTACTGATCACTGTGCGAATGTACTGTTCACTGCGGGAATGAATTGATCACTGCAGAATTAACTGATCGTTGCGGGAACGTTTGGTCTTTGCGGGAGTGTATTGATCACTGTGGGAATGTTGTGATCACTGCGGGAATGTGCTAATCATTGCACGAATATGCTGAACACTGAGCGAATGCACTAATCACTGTGGGAATGTATTGATCACTGCAGGAATGGACTGATCACTGGGAATGTACTGATCACTGTCGAAATGTATTGATCACTGTGGGAATGTACTCATCACTGTGGGATTGTACTGGTCACTGTGGGAATGTATTGATCATTGTGGGAATGTACTGGTCACTGGGGGAATATACTGTTCACTGTGGGATTGTATTGATCACTGTGGGTATGCATTGATCACTGCGGGAATGTACTGATCACTGTGGGAATGTTTTGATCACTGTGGGAATGCATTGATCACTGCGGGAATGTACTGATCACTGTGGGAATGTACTGATCATTGCGGGATGTACTGTTAACTGTGGAAATGTACTGATCACTGCGGAAATGTATTGATCACTGCGGGAATGTACAGATCACTGCAGAAATGTATTGATCACTGCGGGAAAGTACTGTCCACTGTGGGAATGCACAGATCACTGTCAGAATGTACGGATCACTGCGGGAATGCATTGATCACTGTGGGAATGTACTGTTCAATGCGGGAATTTAGTGATCACAGTGGGAACGAACAGATCAATGTGGAAATGTACTGCTCACTGAGGGAATGTACTGATCACTGCAGGAATGTACTGATCACTGTGGGAATGTACTGATCACTGTGGGAATATACTGATCACTGTGGGAATGTATTCACCATTGAGGGAATGCACTGACCACTGCGGGAATGTATTGATCACTGCGGGAATGAACTGAACACTCTGGGAGTGTACTGATCACAGTGTGAATGCACTCATCACTGTGGAAATGCGCTGATCACTGCAGTAATATACTGATCACTGTGGGAATGAACTGATCACTGTGTGAATGTATTGATCACTGCGGGAATATACTGATCACTGTGGGAATGCACTGATCATTGTGGGAGTGTTCTGATCACTGTGGGAATATACTGATCACAGCAGGAATATACTGATCACTGTGGGGATGAACTGAACACTGTGGGAATGCCATAATCACTGTGGGAATGTATTGATCACTGCGGGAATGTCCTGATCACTGGGAATGTTCTGATCACAGTGGGAATATACTGATCAAACAGGAATTTACTGATCACTGCGGGAATGTACTGATCACTGCGGGAATGTACTGTTCACTGTGAGAATGAACTGATCACAGCGGGAATATACTAATCACTGCAGGAATATACTGATCACTGCAGGAATGTATTGATCACTGAGGGAATGTGCTGATCACAGTGGGAATGTCCTTTTCATTGTGGGAATGATTTGATCTCTGCGGGAATGTACTTTTCACTGCGGAAATGACCTGATAACTGTGGGAATGTACTGATCATAGGGGAATGTGTTGATCACAGCTTGAATGTACTGATCACTGTGGGAATGTAGTGACAACTGCGGGAGTGCACTGATCAATGTGGGAATGCACTGATCACTGGGAATTTTTCATTACTGTGGGAATGTACTGATCACAGCGGGAATGTACTGATCATTATGGGAATGTACTGATCACAGTGGGAATATACTGAACAAGCAGGAATTAACTGATCACTGCAGAAATGTATTGATCACTTCAGGAATGTACTGTTCAGTGGGAATATACTGATCAAGCAGGAATTTACTGATCACTGCGGCAATGCACTGATCACTGTGGGAATGTATTGATCACTGCAGGAATATACTGATCACTGCGGGAATTTATTGATCCCTGTGGGAATGTGCTGTTCACTGTGGGAACGTACTGATCAGTGTGGGATTGTATTGATCACAGCAGGAATGTTATGATCACCATGGGAATGTCCTGATAACTGTGGGAATGTACTGATCACAGCGGGAATATACCGATCATTGTGGGAATGTAGTGATCACTGTGCAAATGCACTCATCACTGCGGGAATGCGCTGATCACTGCAGGAATATACTGATCACTGTGGGAATGCACTGATCACTGAGGGAATGTACTGATCACAGTGGGACCGTACAGATCAATGTGGGAATGTACTGCTCACTGCAGGAATGTACTGATCACTGCAGGAATGTACTAATCACTGCAGGAATATACTGATCACTGCGGGAATGTACTGATCACAGTGGGAATATCCTGATCAAGCAGGAATTTACTGATCACTGCGGGAATATACTGTTCACTGTGAGAAAGAACTGATCACAGCGGGAATGTACTAATCACTGCAGGAATATAATGATTACTGCAGGAATGTATTGATCACTGAGGGAATGTACTGATCACAGTGGGAATGCACTGTTCGTTGTGGGAATGATTTGATCTCTGCGGGAATGTACTTTTCACTGCGGAAATGACCTGATAACTGTGGGAATGTACTGATCACAGCTTGAATGTACTGATCACTGTGGGAATGTAGTGACAACTGCGGGAGTGCACTGATCACTGTGGGAATGCACTGATCACTGGGAATTTTTCATTACTGTGGGAATGTACTGATCACAGCGGGAATGTACTGATCATTGTGGGAATGTACTGATCACAGTGGGAATATACTGAACAAGCAGGAATTAACTGATCACTGCAGAAATGTATTGATCACTTCAGGAATGTACTGTTCAGTGGGAATATACTGATCAAGCAGGAATTTACTGATCACTGCGGCAATGTACTGATCACTGTGGGAATGTATTGATCACTGCAGGAATATACTGATCACTCTGGGAATGTTTTGATCACTGCAGGAATGTACTGATCACTGGGAATGTACTGATCACAGTGGGAATATACTGAACAATCAGGAATTTACTGATCACTGCGGAAATGTATTGATCACTGCAGGAATGCACTGTTCAGTGGGAATTACTGATCAAGCAGGAATTTACTGATCACTGCGGCAATGTACTGATCACTGTGGGAATGTATCGATCAATGTGGGAAAGTACTGATCACTGTGGGAATGTACTGTTCACTGCGGGAATGAATTGATCACTGCAGAATTAACTGATCGTTACGGGAACGTTTTGATCACTGCGGGAGTGTATTGATCACTGTGGGAATGTTGTGATCACTGCGGGAATGTGCTAATCATTGCAGGAATATACTGAACACTGAGCAAATGCACTAATCCCTGTGGGAATGTATTGTTCACTGCAGGAATGGACTGATCACTGGGAATGGACTGATCACTGTCGAAATGTATTGATCACTGTGGGAATGTACTGATCACTGTGGGAATGTACTGATCACTGCGGGAATTCACTGATCACTGTGGGAATGTGCTTATCACTGCGAAAATGTATTGAACAATGTGGGAATATACAGATCACTGTCATAATGTACTGATCACTGTGGGAATGTACTGATCACTGGGAATGTACTGATCACTGTGGGAATGTACAGATCACAGCAGGAATATGCTGATCACTGTGGGAATGCACTGATCACTGTGGGAACTTTTTGATCACTGCGGGAACGTAATGATCACTGGGAATGTACTGATCACTGTGGGTATGCACTGATCACTGTGGGAATATATTGATCACTGTGCGAATTTACTGATCACTGGGAATGTACTGATCACTGTGGGAATATACAGATCACAGCAGGAATATACTGATCACTGTGGGAATGTTCCGATCACTGCCGAAATCTACTGATCACTGTGGAAATGTACTAATAATTGCGGGATTTACTGTTAACTGTGGAAATGTACTGATCACTGTGGAAATGTATTGATCACTGTGGAAATGTATTGATCACTGCGGGAATGAACTGAACACTCTGGGAATGTGCTGATCACTGTGGAAATGTAATGATCACTGCGAAAATGTATTGAACAATGTGGGAATGTACAGATCACTGTCATAATGTACTGATCACTGTGGGAATGTACTGATCACTGGGAATGTACTGATCACTTTGGGAATATACAGATCACAGCAGGAATATGCTGATCACTGTGGGAATGCACTGATCACTGTGGGAATATATTGATCACAGCAGGAATATGCTGATTACTGTGGGAATGTTCCGATCACTGCGGAAATCTACAGATCACTGTGGGAATGTACTAATAATTGCGGGAGATACTGTTAACAGTGGAAATGTATTGATCACTGCGGAAATGTATTGATCATTGCCGGAATGAAATGATCACTGGGAATGTACTGATCACAGTGGGAATATCCTGATCAAGCAGGAATTTACTGATCACTGCGGGAATGTACTGATCACTGCGGGAATGTACTGTTCACTGTGAGAATGAACTGATCACAGCGGGAATGTACTAATCACTGCAGGAATATAATGATCACTGCAGGAATGTATTGATCACTGAGGGAATGTACTGATCACAGTGGGAATGTACTGATCACTGCGGGAATTCACTGATCACTGTGGGAATGCGCTTATCACTGTGGGATTGTACTGATGACTGTGGGAATGTAGTAATCACTGCGGGATTGTACTGGTCACTGTGTGAAAGTGTTGAGCACTGTGGGAATGTACTGGTCACTGCGGGATTGTACTGGTCACTGTGGGATTGTATTCATCACTGTGGGAATGCATTGATCACTGCGGGAATGTACTGATCACTGTGGGAATGTACTGATCATTGCGGGATGTACTGTTAACTGTGGAAATGTACTGATCGCTGTGGAAATGTGTTGATCACTGCGGAAATGTATTGATCACTGCAGGAATGAACTGAACACTGCGAAAATGTATTGATCACTGCAGGAATGAACTGAACACTGCGAAAATGTATTGAACAATGTGGGAATGTGCTGATCACTGTGGGAATGTACTGATCACTGGGAATGTACTGATCACTGTGGGAATATACAGATCACAGCAGGAAAATGCTGATCACTGTGGGAATGCACTGATCACGGTGGGATTTTTTTGATCACTGCGGAAACGTATTGATCACTGGGAATGTACTGATCACTGTGGGAATGCACTGATCACTGTGGGAATATATTGATCACTGTGGGAATTTACTGATCACTGGGAATGTACTGATCACTGTGGGAATATACAGATCACAGCAGGAATATACTGATCACTGTGGGAATGTTCCGATCACTGCAGAAATCCACTGATCACTGTGGGAATGTACTAATAATTGCGGGAATGTACTGATCAGTGTTGGAATGTACTGATCATGCGGGAATGTATTGATGACTGAGGGAGTGTATTGATCACTGCGGGAATATACTGCTCACTGTGGGAATGTATTGATCACTGAGGGAATGTACTGATCACAGTGGGAATGTACTGTACATTGTGGGAATGATTTGATCTCTGCGAGAATGTACTTTTCACTGCGGAAATGTAATGATCACTGTGGGAATGTCCTGATAACTGTGGGAATGTACTGATCATAGCGGGAATGTACTGATAACTGTTGGAATGTACTAATCAGTGCGGGAATGTATTGATCACAGCGGGAATGTCCTGATCACTGTGGGAATGTAGTGATGACTGCGGGAGTGCACTGATCACTGTGGGAATGCACTGATCACTGGTAAAGTTATCATTACTGCGGGAATGTACTGATCACTGGGAATGTACTGATCACAGTGGGAATATACTGATCAAGCAGGAATTTACTGATCACTGCGGAAATGTATTGATCACTGCAAGAATGTACTGTACACTGGGAATATACTGATCAAGCAGGAATTTACTGATCACTGCGGCAATCAACTGATCACTGCGGGAATGTACTATTCACTGCGGGAATGATTTGATCACTGCGGGAATGTACTGTTCACTGCGGGAATGTAATGATCACTGTGGGAATGTCCTGATCACAGCGGGAATGTACTGATCATTGTGGGAATGTATTGATTACAGTGGGAATATACTGAACAAGCAGGAATTTACTGATCACTGCAGAAAAGTATTGATCACATCAGGAATGTACTGTTCAGTGGGAATATACTGATCAAGCAGGAATTTACTGATCACTGCGGCAATGTACTGATCACTGTGGGAATGTATTGATCACTGCAGGAATATACAGATCACTGTGGGAATGCACAGATCACTGTGGGAATGTATTGATCACTGTGGGAATGTACTGATCACTGGGAATGTACTGATCACAGTGGGAATATACTGAACAATCAGGAATTTACTGATCACTGCGGAAATGTATTGATCACTGCAGGAATGCACTGATCAGTGGGAATTACTGATCAAGCAGGAATTTACTGATCACTGTGGCAATGTACTGATCACTGTGGGAATGTATTGATCAATGTGGGAAAGTACTGATCACTGTGGGAATGTACTGTTCACTGCGGGAATGAATTGATCACTGCAGAATTAACTGATCGTTGCGGGAATGTTTTGATCACTGCGGGAGTGTATTGATCACTGTGGGAATGTTGTGATCACTGCAGGAATGTGCTAATCATTGCAGGAATATACTGAACACTGAGCAAATGCACTAATCCCTGTGGGAATGTATTGATCACTGCGGGAATGGACTGATCACTGGGAATGGAATGATCACTGTGGAAATGTAATGATCACTGTGGGAATGTACTGATAACTGTGAGAATGTACCGATCACTGTGGGAATGTACCGATCACTGTGGGAATGTACTGATCATAGCAGGAATGTACTGATAATTGTTGGAATGTACTAATCAGTGCGGGAATGTATTGATCACAGCGGGAATGTACTGATCATTGTGGGAATGTAGTGATCACTGTGTGAATGCACTCATCACTGTGGGAATGCGCTGATCACTGCAGGAATATACTGTTCACTGTGGGAATGCACTGATCACTGAGGGAATGTACTGATCACAGTGGGACCGTACAGATCAATGTGGGAATGTACTGCTCACTGCAGGAATGTACTGATCACTGCAGGAATGTATTAATCACTGCAGGAATATACTGATCACTGCGGGAATGTACTGATCACTGTGGGAATGTACTGATCATAACGGGATTGTATTGATCACAGAAGGAATGTAAAGGTCACCGTGGGAATGTCCTGATAACTGTGGGAATGTACTGATCACAGCGGGAATGTACTGATCATTGTGGGAATGTACTGATCACAGTGGGAATATACAGAACAAGCAAAAATTAACTGATCACTGCAGAAATGTATTGATCACTTCAGGAATGTACTGTTCAGTGGGAATATACTGATCAAGCAGGAATTTACTGATCACTGCGGCAATGTACTGATCACAGTGGGAATATACTGATCACAGCAGGAATATACTGATCACTGTGGGAATGCACTGATCACTGGGAATGTTTTGATCACTGCGGGAATGTACTGATCACTGGGAATGTACTGATCACAGTGGGAATATACTGAACAATCAGGAATTTACTGATCACTGCGGAAATGTATTGATCACTGCAGGAATGCACTGTTCAGTGGGAATTACTGATCAAGCAGGAATTTACTGATCACTGCGGCAATGTATTGATCACAGCGGGAATGTACTAATCACTGCAGGAATATAATGATCACTGCAGGAATGTATTGATCACTGAGGGAATGTACTGATCACAGAGGGAATGCACTGTTCGTTGTGGGAATGATTTGATCTCTGCGGGAATGGACTTTTCACTGCGGAAATGACCTGATAACTGTGGGAATTTACTGATCATAGGGGAATGTATTGATCACAGCTTGAATGTACTGATCACTGTGGGAATGTAGTGACAACTGTGGGAGTGCACTGATCACTGTGGGAATGCACTGATCACTGGGAATTTTTCATTACTGCGGGAATGTACTGATCACTGGGAATGTACTGATCACAGTGGGAATATACTGATCAAGCAGGGATTTACTGATCACTGCAGAAATGTATTGATCACTGCAGGAATGTACTGTTCACTGGGAATATACTGATCAAGCAGGAATTTACTGATCACTGTGGCAATGTATTGATCACTGCGGGAATGTACTGATCACTGCGGGAATGTGATGATCACTGCAGGAATTAACTGATCGTTGCGGGAACGTTTTGATCACTGCGGGAATTTATTGATCACTGTGGGAATGTGCTGTTCACTGTGGGAACGTACTGATCAGTGCGGGATTGTATTGATCACAGCAGGAATGTTATGATCACCGTGGGAATGTCCTGATAACTGTGGGAATGTACTGATCACAGCGGGAATGTACTGATCATTGTGGGAATGTAGTGATCATTGTGTGAATGCACTCATCACTGTGGGAATTTGCTGATCACTGCAGGAATATACTGATCACTGTGGGAATGCACTGATCACTGAGGGAATGTACTGATCACAGTGGGACCGTACCGATCAATGTGGGAATGTACTGCTCACTGCAGGAATGTCCTGATCACTGCAGGAATGTACTAATCACTGCAGGAATATACTGATCACTGCGTGAATGTACTGATCACTGTGGGAATGTACTGATCACTGCGGGATTGTATTGATCACAGCAGGAATGTAAAGGTCACCGTGGGAATGTCCTGATAACTGTGGGAATGTACTGATCACAGCGGGAATGTACTGATCATTGTGGGAATGTACTGATCACAGTGGGAATATACTGAACAAGCAGGAATTTACTGATCACTGCAGAAATGTATTGATCACTTCAGGAATGTACTGTTCAGTGGGAATATACTGATCAAGCAGGAATTTACTGATCACTGCGGCAATGTACTGATCACTGTGGGAATGTATTGATCACTGCAGGAATATACTGATTACTGTGGGAATGCACAGATCACTGTGGGAATGTATTGATCACTGTGGGAATGTACTGATCACTGGGAATGTACTGATCACAGTGGGAATATACTGATCACAGCAGGAATATACTGATCACTGTGGGAATGCACTGATCACTGGAAATGTTTTGATCACTGCGGGAATGTACTGATCACTGGGAATGTACTGATCACTGTGGGAATGTACTGATCACTGTGGGAATATACTAATCACTGCGGGATTGGACTGGTCACTGTGCGAATGTATTGAGCACTGTGGGAATGTACTGGTCACTGGGGTAATATACTGTTCACTGTGGGATTGTATTGATCACTGTGGGAATGTACTGATCATTGCGGGATGTACTGTTAACGGTGGAAATGTACTGATCACTGTGGAAATGTATTGATCACTGCGGAAATGTACTGATCACTGTGGGAATGTACTGATCACTGTGGGAATTCACTTATCACTGTGGGATTGTACTGATCACTGTGGGAATATACTAATCACTGCGGGATTGGACTGGTCACTGTGCGAATGTATTGAGCACTGTGGGAATGTACTGGTCACTGGGGTAATATACTGTTCACTGTGGGATTGTATTGATCACTGTGGGAATGTACTGATCATTGCGGGATGTACTGTTAACGGTGGAAATGTACTGATCACTGTGGAAATGTATTGATCACTGCGGAAATGTATTGATCACTGCGGGAATGAACTGAACCCTCTGGAAATGTGCTGATCACTGTGGAAATGTACTGATCACTGCGAAAATGTATTGAACAATGTGGGAATATACAGATCACTGTCATAATGTACTGATCACTGTGGGAATGTACTGATTACTGGGAATGTACTGATCACTGTGGGTATGCACTGATCACTGTGGGAATATATTGATCACTGTGCGAATTTACTGATCACTGGGAATGTACTGATCACTGTGGGAATATACAGAACACAGCAGGAATATGCTGATCACTGTGGGAATGTTCCGATCACTGCCGAAATCTACTGATCACTGTGGAAATGTACTAATAATTGCGGGATTTACTGTTAACTGTGGAAATGTACTGTTAACTGTGGAAATGTATTGATCACTGCGGGTATGAACTGAACACTCTGGGAATGTGCTGATCACTGTGGAAATGTACTGATCACTGTGAAAATGTATTGAACAATGTGGGAATGTACAGATCACTGTCATAATGTACTGATCACTGTGGGAATGTACTGATCACTGGGAATGTACTGATCACTGTGGGAATGTACAGATCACAGCAGGAATATGCTGATCACTGTGGGAATGCACTGATCACTGTGGGAACTTTTTGATCACTGCGGGAACGTACTGATCACTGGGATTGTACAGATCACTGTGGGAATGCACTGATCACTGTGGGAATATATTGATCACAGCAGGAATATGCTGATTACTGTGGGAATGTTCCAATCACTGCGGAAATCTACAGATCACTGTGGGAATGTACTAATAATTGCGGGATATCCTGTTATCAGTGGAAATGTACTGATCACTGTGGAAATGTATTGATCACTGGGAATGTTTTGATCATGCGGGAATGTACTGATCACTGGGAATGTACTGATCACAGTGGGAATATCCTGATCAAGCAGGAATTTACTGATCACTGCGGGAATGTACTGTTCACTGTGAGAATGAACTGATCACAGCGGGAATGTACTAATCACTGCAGGAATATAATGATCACTGCAGGAATGTATTGATCACTGAGGGAATGTACTGATCACAGTGGGAATGCACTGTTCGTTGTGGGAATGATTTGATCTCTGCGGGAATGTACTTTTCACTGCGGAAATGATCTGATAACTGTGGGAATGTACTGATCAAAGGGGAATGTACTGATCACAGCTTGAATGTACTGATCACTGTGGGAATGTAGTGACAACCGCGGGAGTGCACTGATCACTGTGGGAATGCACTGATCACTGGGAATTTTTCATTACTGCGGGAATGTACTGATCACTAGGAATGTACTGATCACAGTGGGAATATACTGATCAAGCAGGGATTTACTGATCACTGCAGAAATGTATTGATCACTGCAGGAATGTACTGTTCACTGGGAATATACTGATCAAGCAGGAATTTACTGATCACTGTGGCAATGTATTGATCACTGTGGGAATGTACTGATCACTGCGGGAATGTACTGATCATTGTGGGAATGTACTGATCACAGTGGGAATATACTGAACAAGCAGGAATTTACTGATCACTGCAGAAAAGTATTGATCACTTCAGGAATGTACTGTTCAGTGGGAATATACTGATCAAGCAGGAATTTACTTATCACTGCGGCAATGTACTGATCACTGTGGGAATGTATTGATCACTGCAGGAATATACAGATCACTGTGGGAAAGCACAGATCACTGCGGGAATGTATTGATCACTGTGGGAATGTACTGGGAATGTACTGATCACAGTGGGAATGTACTGAACAATCAGGAATTTACTGATCACTGCGGAAATGTATTGATCACTGCAGGAATGCACTGTTCAGTGGGAATTACTGATCAAGCAGGAATTTACTGATCACTGCGGCAATGTACTGATCACTGTGGGAATGTATTGATCAATGTGGGAAAGTACTGATCACTGTGGGAATGAATTGATCACTGCAGAATTAACTGATCGTTGCGGGAACGTTTTGATCACTGCGGGAGTGTATTGATCACTGTGGGAATGTTGTGATCACTGCGGGAATGTGCTAATCATTGCAGGAATATACTGAACACTGAGCAAATGCACTAATCCCTGTGGGAATGTATTGATCACTGCGGGAATGGACTGATCACTGGGAATGGACTGATCACAGTGGAAATGTACTGATCACTGTGGGAATGTACTGATCACTGCGGGAATTCACTGATCACTGTGGGAATGTGCATATCACTGTCGGAATGTACTGATCACTGTGGGAATGTACTAATCACTGCGGGATTGTACTGGTCACTGTGGGAATGTATTGAGCACTGTGGGAATGTACTGATCACTGCGGGATTGTATTGATCACTGTGGGAATGCATTGATCAATACGGGAATGTACTGATCACTGAGGGAATGTACTGTTAACGGTGGAAATGTACTGATCAATATGGAAATGTATTGATCACTGTGGAAATGTATTGATCACTGCGGGAATGTACTGTTCACTGTGAGAATGAACTGATCACAGCGGGAATGTACTAATCACTGCAGGAATATAATGATCACTGCAGGAATGTATTGATCACTGAGGGAATGTACTGATCACAGTGGGAATGCACTGTTCGTTGTGGGAATGATTTGATATCTGCGGGAATGTACTTTTCACTGCGGAAATGACCTGATATCTGTGGGAATGTACTGATCATTGGGGAATGTATTGATCACAGCTTGAATGTACTGATCACTGTGGGAATGTAGTGACAACCGCGGGAGTGCCTGATCACTATGGGAATGCACTGATCACTGGGAATTTTTCATTACTGCGGGAATGTACTGATCACTGGGAATGTACTGATCACAGTGGGAATACACTGATCAAGCAGGAATTTACTGATCACTGCAGAAATGTATTGATCACTGCAGGAATGTACTGTTCACTGGGAATATACTGATCAAGCAGGAATTTACTGATCACTGGGGCAATGTATTCATCACTGCCGGAATGTACTGATCACTGCGGGAATGTACTGATCACTGCGGGAATGTGATGATCACTGCAGGCATTAACTGATCGTTGCGGGAACGTTTTGATCACAACGGGAATTTATTGATCACTGTGGGAATGTGCTGTTCACTGTGCGAACGTACTGATCTGTGCGGGATTGTATTGATCACAGCAGGAATGTTATGATCACTGTGGGAATGTCCTGATAACTGTGGGAATGTACTGATCACAGCGGGAATGTACTGATCATTGTGGGAATGTAGTGATCACTGTGTGAATGCACTCATCCCTGTGGGAAAGCGCTGATCACTGCAGAAATATACTGATCACTGTGGGAATGCACTGATCACTGTGGGAATGTATTGATCACTGTGGGAATGTACTGATTACTGGGAATGTACTGATCACAGTGGGAATATACTGATCACAGCAGGAATACACTGATCACTGTGGGATTGCCCTGATCACTGGGAATTTTTTGATCACTGTGGGAATGTACTGATCACTAGGAATGTACTGATCACAGTGGGAATATACTAAACAATCAGGAATTTCCTGATCACTGCGGAAATGTATTGATCACTGCAGGAATGCACTGTTCAGTGGGAATTACTGATCAAGCAGGAATTTACTGATCACTGCGGCAATGTACTGATCACTGTGGGAATGTATTGATCAATGTGGGAAAGTACTGATCACTGTGGGAATGTACTGTTCACTGCGGGAATGAATTGATCACTGCACAATTAACTGATCGTTGCGGGAAAGTTTTGATCACTGCGGGAGTGTATTGATCAAAAGTGGGAATGTCCTGATAACTGCGGGAATGTACTGATCACTGTAGGAATTAACTGATCATTGCAGGAATGTTTTGATCACTGCGGGAATTTATTGATCACTGTGGGAATGTGCTGTTCACTGTGGGAACGTACTGATCAGTGCGGGATTGTATTGATCACAGCAGGAATGTTATGATCACCGTGGGAATGTCCTGATAACTGTGGGAATGTACTGATCACAGCGGGAATATACCGATCATTGTGGGAATGTAGTGATCATTGTGTGAATGCACTCATCACTGTCGGAATGCGCTGATTACTGCAGGAATATACTGATCACTGTGGGAATGCACTGATCACTGAGGGAATGTACTGATCACAGTGGGACCGTACAGATCAATGTGGGAATGTACTGTTCACTGCAGGAATGTCCTGATCACTGCAGGAATGTACTAATCACTGCAGGAATATACTGATCACTACGGGAATGTACTGATCACTGCGGGAATGTAATGATCACTGTGGGAATTAACTGATCGTTGCGGGAACGTTTTGATCACTGCGGGAATTTATTGATCACTGTGGGAATGTGCTGTTCACTGTGGGAATGTTCCGATTACTGCGGGAATCTACTGATCACTGTGGGACTGTACTAATAACTGCGGGAATGTACTGATCATTGTTGGAATGTACTGATCAATGCGGGAATGTATTGATCACTGTGGGAGTGTAGTGATCACTGCAGGAATGTACTGATCACTGAGGGAACCTACTGATCACTGCAGGAACCTACTGATCACTGCAGGAATATACTGATCACTGAGGGAATGTACTGATCACTGCGGGAATGCAATGTTCATTGCAGGAATGTATCGATCACTGTGGGAATGTATTGTTCACTGCGGGAATGTAATGATCACTGTGGGAATGTCCTGATAACTGTGGGAATGTACCGATCACTGTGGGAATGTACTGACAACTGTGTGAATGTATTGATCACAGCAGGAATTTACTGATCACTGTGGGAATGTACTGATCAGTGCGGGATTGTGTTGATCACAACGGGAATGTAATGATCACCGTGGGAATGTCCTGATAACTGTGGGAATGTACTGATCACAGCGGGAATGTACTAATCATTGTGGGAATGTACTGATCACTGTGGGAATACACAGATCACAGCAGGAATATGCTGATCACTGTGGGAATGCACAGATCACTGTGGGAATATATTGATCACTGTGCGAATTTACTGATCACTGGGAATGTACTGATCACTGTGGGAATATACAGATCACAGCAGGAATATACTGATCACTGTGGGAATGTTCCGATCACTGCCGAAATCTACTGATCACTGTGGGAATGTACTAATAATTGCGGCATGTACTGTTAACTGTGGAAATGTACTGATCACTGTGGAAATGTATTGATCACCGCGGAAATGTATTGATCATTGCGGTAATGACTGAACACTCTGGGAATGTGCTGACCACTGTTGAAATGTACTGATCACTGCAACAATGTATTGAACAATGTGGGAATGTACAGATCACTGTCATAATGTACTGATCACTGTGGGAATGTACTGATCACTGGGAATGTGCTGATCACAGTGGGAATATACTGATCACAGCAGGAATATACTGATCACTGTGGGAATGCACTGATCACTGAGGGAATGTACTGATCACAGTGGGACCGTACAGATCAATGTGGGAATGTACTGCTCACTGCAGGAATGTACTGATCACTGCGGGAATGTACTGATCACTGTGGGAATGTACTGATCACTGCGGGATTGTATTGATCACAGCAGGAATGTAAAGGTCACCGTGGGAATGTCCTGATAACTGTGGGAATGTACTGATCACAGCGGGAATGTACTGATCATTGTGGGAATGTACTGATCACAGTGGGAATATTCTGAACAAGCAGGAATTTACTGATCACTGCAGAAATGTATTGATCACTTCAGGAATGTACTGTTCAGTGGGAATATACTGATCAAGCAGGAATTTACTGATCACTGCGGCAATGTACTGATCACTGTGGGAATGTATTGATCACTGCAGGAATATACTGATTACTGTGGGAATGCACAGATCACTGTGGGAATGTATTGATCACTGTGGGAATGTACTGATCACTGGGAATGTACTGATCACAGTGGGAATATACTGATCACAGGAGGATTATACTGATCACTGTGGGAATGCACAGATCACTGGGAATGTTTTGATCACTGCGGGAATGTACTGATCACTGGGAATGTACTGATCACAGTGGGAATATACTGAACAATCAGGAATTTACTGATCACTGCGGAAATGTATTGATCACTGCAGGAATGCACTGTTCAGTGGGAATTACTGATCAAGCAGGAATTTACTGATCACTGCGGCAATGTACTGATCACTGTGGGAATGTATTGATCACTGTGGGAATGTTGTGATCACTGCAGGAATGTGCTAATCATTGCAGGAATATACTGAACACTGAGCAAATGCACTAATCCCTGTGGGAATGTATTGATCACTGTGGGAATGGACTGATCACTGGGGATGGACTGAACACTGTGGAAATGTATTGATCACTGTGGGAATGAACTGATCACTGTGGGAATGTACTGATCACTGCGGGAATTCACTGATCACTGTGGGAAGGTGCTTATCACTGTGGGATTGTACTGATCACTGTGGGAATGTACTAATCACTGCGGGATTGTACTGGTCACTGTGCGAATGTATTGAGCACTGCGGAAATGTATTGATCATTGCGGTAATGGACTGAACAATAGACAATAGACAATAGACAATAGACAATAGATGCAGGAGTAGGCCATTCTGCCCTTCGAGCCTGCACCGCCATTCAATATGATCATGGCTGATCATTCCTAATTAGTATCCTGTTCCAGCCTTATCTCCATACCCCTTGACTCCACTATCTTTAAGAGCTCTATCCAATTCTTTCTTAAAAGAATCCAGAGACTGGGCCTCCACTGCCCTCTGGGGCAGAGCATTCCACACAGCCACCACTCTCTGTGTGAAGTAGTTTCTCCTCATCTCTGTCCTAAATGGTCTACCCCGTATTTTTAAGTTGTGTCCTCTGGTTCGGCACTCCCCCATCAACGGAAATATGTTCCCTCCTGCCAGAGTGACCAGTCCTTTCATAAGCCTATACGTTTCAATCAGATCCCCTCTCAGTCTTCTAAACTCAAGGGTATACAAGCCCAGTCGCTTCAGTCTTTCCGTGTAAGGCAATCCTGCCATTCCAGGAATTGACCTCGTGAACCTACGCTGCACTCCCTCAATAGCCAGAATGTCTTTCCTCAAATTTGGAGACCAGAACTGTACACAGTACTCCAGGTGTGGTCTCACCAGGGCCCTGTACAGCTGCAGAAGCACCTCTTTGCTTCTATACTCAATCCCTCTTGTTATGAAGGCCAGCATGCTATTAGCCTTCTTCACGACCTGCTGTACCTGCATGCTTGCCTTCATTGACTGGTGGACAAGAACACCCAGATCTCTCTGAACAGCCCCTTTACCTAATTTGATACCATTGAGGTAGTAATCTGCCTTCCTGTTCTTGCCACCAAAGTGGATAACCAGACATTTATCCACATTAAACTGCATCTGCCATGCATCTGCCCACTCACCTAACTTGTCCAGGTCACCCTGTAATCTCCTAACATCCTCATCACATTTCACCCTACCACCTAGCTTTGTGTCATCAGCAAATTTGCTAATGTTATTGCTGATACCATCTTCTATATCATTTACATATATTGTAAAAAGCTGCGGTCCCAGCACGGATCCCTGCGGTACCCCACTGGTCACTGCCTGCCATTTCGAAATGGAGCCGTTAATCACTACCCTTTGTTTCCTGTTAGCCAACCAATTCTCTATCCAATCTAGTACTTTGCCCCCAATCCCGTGCGCCCTAATTTTACTCACTAACCTCTTGTGTGGGACTTTATCAAAAGCTTTCTGAAAGTCCAGGTACACTACATCCACTGGATCTCCCTCGTCCATCTTCCGAGTTACATCCTCAAAAAATTCAAGAAGATTAGTCAAGCATGATTTCCCCTTCATAAATCCATGCTGACTCTGTCCTATCCTGTTACTACTATCCAGATGTGCCGTAATTTCATCCTTTATAATAGACTCCAGCATCTTTCCCACCACTGAGGTCAGACTAACTGGTCTATAATTTCCTGCTTTCTCCCGCCCACCCTTCTTAAAAAGTGGCACAACATTAGCCGCCCTCCAATCCTCAGGAACCAACCCCGATTCTATTGAACTCTGGAAAATAATCACCAGCGCATCCACGATTTCCCGAGCCACCTCCTTCAGTACCCTGGGATGCAGGCCATCAGGTCCCGGAGACTTATCAACCTTCAGACCTAACAGTCTCTCCAACACCAAATCCTGGCAAATATAAATTCCCGTAAGTTCAGGTCCTTCAGCCACTGTTACCTCAGGGAGATTGCTTGTGTCTTCCCCAGTGAACACAGATCTGAAGTACCCATTTAATTCCTCTGCCATTTCTTCGTTCCCAGTAATATATTCCCCTGCTTCTGTCTTCAAGGGCCCAATTTTTGTCCTAACCATTTTTTTGCCTTGGACATACCTAAAAAAGCTTTTACTATCCTCCTTTATATTCTTGGCCAGTTTACCTTCGTACCTCATTTTTTCTCTGCGTATTTCCTTCTTACTAATCCTCTGTTGTTCTTTAAAAGCTTCCCAGTCCTCCGTTTTCCCGCTTATCTTCGCTAAGTTATACTTTTTCTCTTTTAACCTTATATGTTTCTTTACTTCCCTTGTCAGCCACGGCCGCCCATGTCTCCTCCTGGGATCTTTCTTCCTTTTAGGAATGAACTGATCCTGCATCTTCTGCATTATACACAGAAATATCTGCCATTGTTCCTCCACGGTCTTCCCTGTTAAGGTATTAAACCATTGAACTTTGGCCAGTTGCTCCCTCATAGCTCCATATTTCCCTTTATTCAACTGAAATATTGTCACTTCAGATTGTACCCACTCCCTCTCAAATTGCAGATTGAAGCTTATTGTATTATGGTCACTACTTCCCAATGGCTCCTTCACTTCGAGGTCACTGACCAATTCTGGTTCGTTACACAATACCAGATCCAGAATCGCCTTATCCCTGGTCGGCTCCAGCACCAGCTGCACTAAAAATCCATCTCTGAGGCACTCCACAAAGTCTCTTTCTTGAGGCCCGATACCATCCTGATTCTCCCAGTCTACCTGCATGTTAAAATCCCCCATAACAACTGTAGTAACATCTTTGCGACAAGCCAATTTCAGCTCCTGATTCAACTTACCTCCAACATCCAGACTACTGTTTGGGGGCCTGTAGATGACTCCCATGAGGGTCTTTTTACCCTTAGTACACTCTGGGAATGTGCTGATCACTGTTGAAATGTACTGATCACTGCGATAATGTATTGAACAATGTGGGAATGTACAGATCACTGTCATAATAGAACATAGAACATAGAACAATACAGCACTGAACAGGCCCTTCGGCCCACGATGTTGTGCCGAACTTCTATCCTAGATTAAGCACCCATCCATGTACCTATCCAAATGCCGCTTAAAGGTCGCCAATGAATCTGACTCTACCACTCCCACGGGCAGCGCATTCCATGCCCCCACCACTCTCTGGGTAAAGAACCCACCCCTGACATCTCCCCTATACCTTCCACCCTTCACCTTAAATTTATGTCCCCTTGTAACACTCTGTTGTACCCGGGGAAAAAGTTTCTGACTGTCTACTCTATCTATTCCTCTGATCATCTTATAAACCTCTATCAAGTCACCCCTCATCCTTCGCCGTTCCAACGAGAAAAGGCCGAGAACTCTCAACCTATCCTCGTACGACCCACTCTCCATTCCAGGCAACATCCTGGTAAATCTTCTCTGCACCCTCTCCAAAGCTTCCACATCTTTCCTAAAGTGAGGCGACCAGAACTACACACAGTACTCCAAATGTGGCCTAACCAAAGTCAGCTGCAACATCACTTCACGACTCTTGAATTCAATCCCTCTGCTAATGAACGATAATACTCCATAGGCCTTCTTACAAACTCTATCCACCTGAGTGGCAACCTTCAAAGATCTATGTACATAGACCCCAAGATCCCTCTGTTCCTCCACCTGACCAAGAACCCTACCATTAACCCTGTATTCCGCATTCTTATTTGTTCTTCCAAAATGGACAACCTCACACTTGGCAGGGTTGAACTCCATCTGCCACTCCTCAGCCCAGCTCTAATGTACTGATCACTGGGAATGTACTGATCACAGTGGGAATATACAAATCACAGCAGGAATATGCTGATCACTGTGGGAATGCACTGATCACTGAGGGAATGTACTGATCACAGTGGGACCGTACAGATCAATGTGGGAATGTACTGCTCACTGCAGGAATGTACAGATCACTGCAGGAATGTACGAATCACTGCAGGAATATACTGATCACTGCGGGAATGTACTGATCACTGTGGGAATGTACTGATCACTGCGGGATTGTATAGATCACAGCAGGAATGTAAAGGTCACCGTGGGAATGTCCTGATAACTGTGGGAATGTACTGATCACAGCGGGAATGTACTGATCATTGTGGGAATGTACTGATCACAGTGGGAATATACAGAACAAGCAGGAATTAACTGATCACTGCAGAAATGTATTGATCACTTCAGGAATTTACTGTTCAGTGGGAATATACGAATCAAGCAGGAATTTACTGATCACTGCGGCAATGAACTGATCACTGTGGGAATGTATTGATCACTGCAGGAATATACTGATTACTGTGGGAATGCACAGATCACTGTGGGAATGTATTAATCACTGTGGGAATGTACTGATCACTGGGAATGTACTGATCACAGTAGGAATATATTGATCACAGGAGGATTATACTGATCACTGTGGGAATGCACAGATCACTGGGAATGTTTTGATCACTGCGGGAATGTACTGATCACTGGGAATGTACTGATCACAGTGGGAATATACTGAACAATCAGGAATTTACTGATCACTGTGGAAATGTATTGATCACTGCAGGAATGCACTGTTCAGTGGGAATTACTGATCAAGCAGGAATTTACTGATCACTGCGGCAATGTACTGATCACTGTGGGAATGTATTGATCAATGTGGGAAAGTACTGATCACTATGGGAATGTACTGTTCACTGCGGGAATGAATTGATCACTGCACAATTAACTGATCGTTGCGGGAACGGTTTGATCACTGCGGGAGTGTATTGATCACTGTGGGAATGTTGTGATCACTGCGGGAATGTGCTAATCATTGCAAGAATATACTGAACACTGAGCAAATGCACTAATCCCTGTGGGAATGTATTGATCACTGTGGGAATGGACTGATCACTGGGAATGGACTGATCACCGTGGAAATGTATTGATCACTGTGGGAATGTACTGATCACTGTGGGAATGTACTAATAATTGCGGCATGTACTGTTAACTGTGGAAATGTACTGATCACTGTGGAAATGTATTGATCACTGCGGAAATGTATTGATCATTGCGGGAATGAACTGAACACTCTGGGAATGTGCTGATCACTGTGGAAAAGTACTGATCACTGCGAAAATGTATTGAACAATGTGGGAATATACAGATCACTGTCATAAAGTACTGATCACTGTGGGAATGTACTGATCACTGGGAATGTACTGATCACTGTGGGAATGTACTGATTACTGGGAATGTACTGATCACTGTGGGAATGTGCAGATCACAGCAGGAATATGCTGATCACTGTGGGAATGCACTGATCACTGTGGGAACCTTTTGATCACTGCGGGAACGTACTGATCACTGGGAATGTACTGATCACTGTGGGTATGCACTGATCACTGTGGGAATATATTGATCACTGTGCGAATTTACTGATCACTGGGAATGTACTGATCACTGTGGGAATATACAGAACACAGCAGGAATATGCTGATCACTGTGGGAATGTTCCGATCACTGCCGAAATCTACTGATCACTGTGGAAATGTACTAATAATTGCGGGATTTACTGTTAACTGTGGAAATGTACTGTTAACTGTGGAAATGTATTGATCACTGCGGGTATGAACTGAACACTCTGGGAATGTGCTGATCACTGTGGAAATGTACTGATCACTGTGAAAATGTATTGAACAATGTGGGAATGTACAGATCACTGTCATAATGTACTGATCACTGTGGGAATGTACTGATCACTGGGAATGTACTGATGACTGTGGGAATGTACAGATCACAGCAGGAATATGCTGATCACTGTGGGAATGCACTGATCACTGTGGGAATATATTGATCACAGCAGGAATATGCTGAGCACTGTGGGAATGTTCCGATCACTGCGGAAATCTACAGATCACTGTGGGAATGTACTAATAATTGCGGGATATACTGTTAACAGTGGAAATGTACTGATCACTGTGGAAATGTCTTGATCACTGGGAATGTTTTGATCAATGCGGGAATGTACTGATCACTGGGAATGTACTGATCACAGTGGGAATATCCTGATCAAGCAGGAATTTACTGATCACTGCAGCAATGTACTGATCACTGCGGGAATGTACTGATCACTGCGGGAATGTACTGTTCACTGTGAGAATGAACTGATCACAGCGGGAATGTACTAATCACTGCAGGAATATAATGATCACTGCAGGAATGTATTGATCACTGAGGGAATGTACTGATCACAGTCGGAATGCACTGTTCGTTGTGGGAATGATTTGATCTCTGCGGGAATGTACTTTTCACTGCGGAAATGATCTGATAACTGTGGGAATGTACTGATCATAGGGGAATGTATTGATCACAGCTTGAAAGTACTGATCACTGTGGGAATGTAGTGACAACTGCGGGAGTGCACTGATCACTGTGGGAATGCACTGATCATTGGGAATTTTTCATTACTGCGGGAATGTACTGATCACTGGGAATGTACTGATCACAGTGGGAATATACTGATCAAGCAGGGATTTACTGATCACTGCAGAAATGTATTGATCACTGCAGGAATGTACTGTTCATTGGGAATATACTGATCAAGCAGGAATTTACTGATCACTGTGGCAATGTATTGATCACTGCGGGAATGTACTGATCACTGCGGGAATGTACTGATCACTGTAGGAATTAACTGATCGTTGCGGGAACGTTTTGATCACTGCGGGAATTTATTGATCACTGTGGGAATGTGCTGTTCACTGTGGGAACGTACTGATCAGTGCGGGATTGTATTGATCACAGCAGGAATGTTATGATCACCGTGGGAATATCCTGATAACTGTGGGAATGTACTGATCACAGCAGGTATATACCGATTACTGTGGGAATGTAGTGATCATTGTGTGAATGCACTCATCCCTGTCGGAATGCGCTGATCACTGCAGGAATATACTGATCACTGTGGGAATGCACTGATCACTGAGGGAATGTACTGATCACAGTGGGACCATACAGATCAATGTGGGAATGTACTGCTCACTGCAGGGATGTCCTGATCACTGCAGGAATGTACTAATCACTGCAGGAATATACTGATCACTGCGGGAATGTACTGATCACTGCGGGAATGTACTGATCACTGCGGGAATGTACTATTCACTGCGGAAATGTGATGATCACTGCGGGAATTAACTGATCGTTGCGGGAACGTTTTGATCACTGCGGGAATTTATTGATCACTGTGGGAATGTGCTGTTCACTGTGGGAATGTTCCGATTACTGCGGGAATCTACTGATCACTGTGGGACTGTACTAATAACTGCGGGAATGTACTGATCATTGTTGGAATGTACTGATCAATGCGGGAATGTATTGATCACTGTGGGAGTGTAGTGATCACTGTGGGAATGTACTGGTCACTGAGGAAATGTACCGATCACAGTGGGAATGTACAGATCAATGTGGGAATGTACTGCTCACTGCGGGAACCGACTGATCACTGCGGGAATGCATTGTTCACTGCTGAAATGTACTCATCACTGCGGGAATGTACTGATCACTGTGGGAATGTATTGATCATTGCGGGATGTACTGTTAACGGTGGAAATGTACTGATCACTGTGGAAATGTATTGATCACTGTGGAAAAATATTGATCACTGCGGGAATGTACTGTTCACTGTGAGAATGAACTGATCACAGCGGGAATGTACTAATCACTGCAGGAATATAATGATCACTGCAGGAATGTATTGATCACTGAGGGAATGTACTGATCACAGTGGGAATGCACTGTTCATTGTGGGAATGATTTGATCTCTGCGGGAATGTACTTTTCACTGCGGAAATGTAATGATCACTGTGGGAATGTCCTGATAACTGTGGGAGTGCACTGATCACTGTGTGAATGTATTGATCACTGTGGGAATGTACTGATCACTGGGAATGTACTGATCACAGTGGGAATATACTGATCACAGCGGGAATATAATGATCACTGTGGGAATGCACTGATCACTGGGAATGTTTTGATCACTACGGGAATGTACTGATCACTGGGAATGTACTGA
Source organism: Chiloscyllium punctatum (assembly GCF_047496795.1). Taxonomy (NCBI): domain Eukaryota; kingdom Metazoa; phylum Chordata; class Chondrichthyes; order Orectolobiformes; family Hemiscylliidae; genus Chiloscyllium; species Chiloscyllium punctatum. The sequence continues at coordinate 160,597,550 of NC_092739.1, read as the reverse complement.
TCACAGTGGGAATATCCTGATCAATCAGGAATTTACTGATCACTGCGGGAATGTACTGATCACTGCGGGAATGTACTGTTCCCTGTGAGAATGAACTGATCACAGCGGGAATGTACTAATCACTGCAGGAATATAATGATCACTGCAGGAATGTATTGATCACTGAGGGAATGTACTGATCACAGTGGGAATATACTTATCACTGCAGGAATATAATGATCACTGCAGGAATGTATTGATCACTGAGGGAATGTACTGATCACAGTGGGAATGCACTGTTCGTTGTGGGAATGATTTGATCTCTGCGGGAATGTACTTTTCACTGCGGAAATGACCTGATAACTGTGGGAATGTACTGATCATAGGGGAATGTATTGATCACAGCTTGAATGTACTGATCACTGTGGGAATGTACTGATCACTGTGGGAATGTAGTGACAACTGCGGGAGTGCACTGATCACTGTGGAATGCACTGATCACTGGGAATTTTTCATTACTGTGGGAATGTACTGATCACTGGGAATGTACTGATCACAGTGGGAATATACTGATCAAGCAGGAATTTACTGATCACTGCAGAAATGTATTGATCACTGCAGGAATGTACTGTTCACTGGGAATATACCGATCAAGCAGGAATTTACTGATCACTGCGGCAATGTACTGATCACTGTGGGAATGTATTGATCAATGTGGGAAAGTACTGATCACTGTGGGAATGTTTTGATCACTGTGGGAATGCATTGATCACTGCGGGAATGTACTGATCACTTTGGGAATATACTGATCATTGCGGGATGTACTGTTAACTGTGGAAATGTACTGATCACTGTGGAAATGTATTGATCACTGCGGAAATGTATTGATCACTGCGGGAATGAACTGAACACTCTGGGAATGTGCTGATCACTGTGGAAATGTACTGATCACTGAGGAAATGTACCGATCACAGTGGGAATGTACAGATCAATGTGGGTATGTACTGCTGACTGCAGGACTGTACTGATCACTGCAGGAACCTACTGATCACTGCAGGAATATACTGATCACTGAGGGAATGTACTGATCACTGCGGGAATGTACTGTTCATTGCAGGAATGTATCGATCACTGTGGGAATGTATTGTTCACTGCGGGAATATAATGATCACTGTGGGAATGTCCTGATAACTGTGGGAATGTACTGATCACTGTGGGAATGTACTGACAACTGTGGGAATGTATTGATCACAGCGGGAATTTACTGATCACTGTGGGAATGTAGTGATGACTGCGGGAGTGCACTGATCACTGGGGGAATGTATTGATCACTGCGGGAACGAACTGAACACTCTGGGAATGTACTGATCACTGTGGAAATAGTACTGATCACTGCGAAAATGTATTGAACAATGTGGGGATGTACAGATCACTGTCATAATGTACTGATCACTGTGGAAATGTACTGATCACTGTGAATGTATTGATCACTGTGTGAATATACAGATCACAGCAGGAATATGCTGATCACTGTGGGAATGCACTGATCACTGTGGGAATTTTTTGATCACTGCGGGAACGTACTGATCACTGGGAATGTACTGATCACTGTGGGTATGCACTGATCACTGTGGGAATATATTGATCACTGTGGGAATTTACTGATCACTGGGAATGTACTGATCACTGTGGGAATATACAGATCACAGCAGGAATATGCTGATCACTGTGGGAATGCAGTGATCACCGTGGGAATTTTTTGATCACTGCGGGAACGTACTGATCACTGGGAATGTACTGATCACTGTGGGAATATATTGATCACTATGTGAATTTACTGGTCACTGGGAATGTACTGATCACTGTGGGAATATACAGATCACAGCAGGAATATACTGATCACTGTGGGAATTCTTCCGATCACCGCGGGAATCTACTGATCACTGTGGGAATGTACTAATAACTGTGGGAATGTACTGATCATGCGGGAATGTATTGATGACTGTGGGAATGTAATGATCACTGTGGGAATGTACTGATCACAGTGGGAATGTATTGATCACTGTGGGAATGTATTGATCACTGAGGGAATGGACTGATCACAGTGGGAACGTACAGATCAGTGTGGGAATGTACTGCTCACTGCGGGAATTTCATGATCCCTGCGGAAATGTATTGATCACTGCGGGAATTTACTGTTCACTGCAGAATGAATTGATCACAGTGGTAATATACTGATAAACTGGAATATACTGATCACTGCTGGAATGCACTGATCATTGCGGGAATGTACTGTTAACTGTGGGAATGTCCTGATAACTGTGGCAATATACTGATCATAGTGGGAATGTACTGATAACTGTGGGAATGTACTAATCAGTGTGGGAATGTATTGATCACAGCGGGAATGTACTGATCACTGTGGGAATGTAGTGATGACTGCGGGAGTTCACTGATCACTGTGGGAATGCACTGATCACTGGGAAAGTTTTCATGACTGCGGGAATGTACTGATCACTGGGAATGTACTGATTACAGTGGGTATATACTGATCAATCAGGAATTTACTGATCACTGCGGAAATGTATTGATCACTGCTGGAATGTACTGTTCACTGGGAATATACTGATCAAGCAGGTATTTACAGATCACTGCGGCAATGTACTGATCACTGTGGGAATGTACTGATCACTGCGGGAATGTACTGTTCACTGTAGGAATGTACTGATCACAGCGGGAATGTACTAATCACTGCAGGAAATAAACTGATCACTGCAGGAATGTATTGATCACTGAGGGAATGTACTGATCACAGTGGGAATGTCCTATTCGTTGTGGGAATGATTTGATCTCTGCGGGAATGTACTTTTCACTGCAGAAATGTAATGATCACTGTGGGAATGTCCTGATCACTGTGGGAATGTACTGATCATAGCGGGAATGTACTGATCACTGTGGGAATGTACTATTCAGTGCGGGAATGTATTGATCACAGCGGGAATGTACTGATCACTGTGCGAATGTAGTGATGACTGCGGGAGTGCACTGATCATTGTGGGTATGCACTGATCACTGGGAATTTTTCATTACTGCGGGAACGTACTGATCACTGGGAATGTACTGATCACAGTGGGAATATACTGATCAATCAGGAATGTACTGATCACTGCGGAAATGTATTCATCACTGCAGGAATGTAGTGTTCACTGGGAATATACTGATCAAGCAGGAATTTACAGATCACTGCAGCAATGTACTGATCACTGCGGGAATGTACAGATCACTGTCGGATTGAAGTGATCACTGCGGGAATGTATTAATTACTGTGGGAATCAACTGATAACTGTGGGAATGCATTGATCACTGTGGGAATGTACTGTTCAATGTGGGAATGTACTGATCACTGTGGGAATGTGCTAATCAGTGCGGAAATGTACTGATCACTGTGCGAATGTAGTGATGACTGCGCGAATGTTCCGATTACTGCGGGAATCTACTGATCACTGTGGGACTGTACTAATAACTACGGGAATGTACTGATCATTGTTGGAATGTTCTGATCAATGCGGGAATGTATTGATCACTGTGGGAGTGTTGTGATCACTGTGGGAATGTACTGATCACTGAGGGAATGTACTGATCACAGTGGGAATGTACAGATCAATGTGGGAATGTACTGCTCACTGCAGGAATGTACTGATCACTGCAGGAACCTACTGATCACTGCAGGAATATACTGATCACTGAGGGAATGTACTGATCACTGCGGGAATGTACTGATCACTGCGGGAATGTACTGTTCATTGCAGGAATGTATCGATCACTGTGGGAATGTATTGTTCACTGCGGGAATGTAATGATCACTGTGGGAATGTCCTGATAACTGTGGGAATGTGCTGATCACTGTGGGAATGTACTGACAACTGTGGGAATGTATTGATCACAGCGGGAATTTACTGATCACTGTGGGAATGTATTGATCAGTGCGGGATTGTATTGATCACAGCGGGAATGTACTGATCACAGCGGGAATGTACTGATCATTGTGGGAATGTAGTGATGACTGCGGGAGTGCACTGATCACTGGGGGAATGTATTAATCACTGCGGGAACGAACTGAACACTCTGGGAATGTACTGAGCACTGTGGAAATAGTACTGATCACTGCAAAAATGTATTGAACAATGTGGGGATGTACAGATCACTGTCATAATGTACTGATCACTGTGGAAATAGTACTGATCACTGCAAAAATGTATTGAACAATGTGGGGATGTACAGATCACTGTCATAATGTACTGATCACTGTGGGAATGTACTGATCACTGGGAATGTATTGATCATTGTGTGAATATACAGATCACAGCAGGAATATGCTGATCACTGTGGGTATGCACTGATCACTGTGGGAATGTATTGATCACTGCGGGAATGGACTGATCACTGGGAATGTACTGATCACTGTTGAAATGTATTGATCACTGCGGGAATGTACTCATCACTGTGGGAATGTACTGTTCACTGCGGGAATGTACTGATCACTGCGAGAATGTACTGTTCACTGCGGGAATGTACTGATCATTGCGAGTATTCACTGATCACTGTGGGAAAGTGCTTATCACTGTGGGATTGTACTGATCACTGTGGGAATGTACTGATCACTGCAGGAATATACTGATCACTGCAGGAATGTATTGATCACTGTTGGAATGTACTGATCACAATGGGAATGTACTGTTCGTTGTGGGAATGATTTGATCTCTGCAGGAATGTACTTTTCACTGCGGAAATGTAATGATCACTGTGAGAACATCCTGATACCTGTGGGAATGTACTGATTATAGCGGGAATGTACTGATCACTGCGGGAATGCACTGATCATTGCGGGAATGTACTGTTAACTGTGGGAATATCCTGATAACTGTGGCAATATACTGATCATAGCGGGAATGTACTGATAACTGTGGGAATGTACTAATCAGTGTGGGAATGTATTGATCACAGCGGGAATGTACTGATCACTGTGGGAATGTAGTGATGACTGCGGGAGTGCACTGATCACTGTGGGAATGCACTGATCACTGGGAAAGTTTTCATGACTGCGGGAATGTACTGATCACTGGGAATGTACTGATTACAGTGGGTATATACTGATCAATCAGGAATTTACTGATCACTGCGGAAATGTATTGATCACTGCAGGAATGTACTGTTCACTGGGAAGAACTGATCAAGCAGGAATTTACAGATCACTTCGGCAATGTACTGATCACTGCGGGAATGTACTGTTCACTGTGGGAATGTACTGATCACAGCGGGAATGTACTGTTCACTGTGGGAATGTACTGATCACAGCGGGAATGTACTAATCACTGCAGGAATATACTGATCACTGCAGGAATGTATTGATCACTGAGGGAATGTACTGATCACAGTGGGAATGTACTGTTCATTGTGGGAATGATTTGATCTCTGCGGGAATGTACTTTTCACTGCGGAAATGTAATGATCACTGTGGGAATGTCCTGATAACTGTGGGAATGTACTGATCATAGCAGGAATGTATTGATCACAGTGGGAATGTACTGATCACTGTAGGAATGTAGTGATGACTGCGGGAGTGCACTGATCACTGGGAATGTACTGATCACAGTGGGAAGATACTGATCCATCAGGAAGTTACTGATCACTGCGGAAATGTATTGATCACTGCAGGAATGTACTGTTCACTGGGAATATACTGATCAAGCAGGAATTTACTGATCACTGCGGCAATGTGCTGATCATTGTGGGAATTTACTGATCACTGCGGCAATGTACTGATCATTGTGGGAATGTACCGATCACTGTGGGAATGTACTGATCATTGCGGGAATGTACTGATCACTGTGGGAATGTACTAATCAGTGCGGGAATGTATTGATCACAGCGGGAATGCACTATTCACTGGGAATATACTGATCATACAGGAATTTACTGATCACTGCGGCAATGTGCTGATCGTTATGGGAATTTACTGATCACTGCGGCAATGTACTGATCATTGTGGGAATGTACCGATCACTGCGGCAATGTACTGATCATTGTGGGAATGTACCGATCACTGTGGGAATGTACTGATCATTGCGGGAATGTACTGATCACTGTGGGAATGTACTAATCAGTGCGGGAATGTATTGATCACAGCGGGAATGCACTATTCACTGGGAATATACTGATCATACAGGAATTTACTGATCACTGCGGCAATGTGCTGATCGTTATGGGAATTTACTGATCACTGCGGCAATGTACTGATCATTGTGGGAATGTACCGATCACTGTGGGAATGTACTGATCATTGTGGGAATGTACTGATCACTGTGGGAATCTACTGATCATTGCGAGAATGTATTGATCACTGCGGGAATGTAATGATCACTGCGGGGATGTACTATTCACTGCGGGAATGTAATGAACACTGCGGGAATTAACTGATCGTTGCGGGAACGTTTTGATCACTGCAGGAATTTATTGATCACTGTGGGAATGTGCTGTTCACTGTGGGAATGTTCCGATTGCTGCGGGAATCTACTGTTCACTGTGGGGCTGTACTAATAACTGCGGGAATGTACTGATCATTGTTGGAATGTACTGATCAATGTGGGAATGTATTGATCACTGTGGGAGTGTATTGTTCACTGTGGGTATGTACTGCTCACTGAGGGAATGTACTGATCACTGCAGGAATGTACTGATCACTGTGGGAATGTACTGATCACTGTGGGAATATACTGGTCACTGCGGGAATGTACTAATCACTGCAGGAATATACTGATCACTGAGGGTGTGCACTGATCACTGCGGGAATGTATTGATCTCTGCGGGAACGAACTGAACACTCTGGGAGTGTACTGATCACAGTGTGAATGCACTGATCACTGTGGGAATGCGCTGATCACTGCAGGAATATACTGAGCACTGTGGGAATGCACTGATCATTGCGGGAGTGTTCGGATCACTGTGGGAATATACTGATCACAGCAGGAATATACTGACCACTGTGGAAATGAACTGAACACTGTGGGAATGCCATAATCACTGTGGGAATGTATTGATCACTGAGGGAATGTACTGTTCATTGCCGGAATGTAATGATCACTGTGGGAATGTATTGATCACAGCGGGAATGTACTGATCAATGTGGGAATGTACTGATCACTGTGGGAATGTACTGATCAGTGCGGTATTGTATTGATCACAGTGGGAATGTAATGATCACCGTGGGAATGTCCTGATAACTGTGGGAATGTACTGATCACAGCGGAAATGTACTGATCATTGTGGGAATGTAGTGATGACTGCGGGAGTGCACTGATCACTGGGGGAATGTATTGATCACTGCGGGAATGAACTGAACACTCTGGGAATGTACTGATCATTGTGGAAATGTACTGATCACTGTGAAAATGTATTGAACAATGTGGGGATATACAGATCACTGTCATAATGTACTGATCACTGTCATAATGTACTGATCACTGTGGGAATATACAGATCACAGCAGGAATATGCTGATCACTGTGGGAATCCACTGATCACTGTGGGAATTTTTTGATCACTGCAGGAACGTACTGATCACTGGGAATGTACTGATCACTGTGGGAATGCACTGATCACTGTGGGAATATATTGATCACTGTGGGAATTTACTGATCACTGGGAATGTACTGATCACTGTGGGAATATACAGATCACAGTAGGAATATACTGATCACTGTGGGAATGTTCTGATCATGCGGGAAAGTACTGATCACTTTGGGAGTGTATTGCTCACTGTGGGAATGTATTGATCACTGAGGGAATGGACTGATCACAGTGGGAACGTACAGATCAATGTGGGAATGTACTGCTCACTGCGGGCATTTCATGATCCCTGCGGAAATATATTGATCACTGCGGGAATTTACTGTTCACTGCGGAATGAATTGATCAATGTGGGAATGTATTGATCACTGCAGGAATGTCCTGATGACTGCGGGAATGTACAGATCACGTTGAATGTACTGATCACAGTGGTAATATACTGATCAACTGGAATATACTGCTCACTGTGGGAATGTATTGATCACTGAGGGAATGTACTGATCACAGTGGGAATGTACTGTTCGTTGGGGGAATGATTTGATCTCTGCGGGAATGTACTTTTCACTGCGGAAATGTCCTGATAACTGTGGGAATGTACTGATCATAGCGGGAATGTACCGATAATTGTGGGAATGTACTGATCAGTGCGGGAATGTATTCATCACAGCTGGAATGTACTGATCACTGTGGGAATGTACTGATCACTGCGAAAATGTATTGAACAATGTGGGGATGTACTGATCACTGTCATAATGTACTGATCACTGTGGGAATGTACTGATCACTGTGGGAGTATACAGATCACAGCAGGAATATGCTGATCACTGTGGGAATGTACTGATCACTGTGGGAACGTACTGATCACTGGGAATGTACTCATCACTGTGGGAATGCACTGATCACTGTGGGAATATATTGATCACTGTGGGAATTTACTGATCACAGGGAATATACTGATTACTGTGGGAATATACAGATCACAGTAGGAATATACTGATCACTGTGGGAATGTTCTCATCATGCGGGAATGTATTGATCCCTGTGGGAATGTATTGATCACTGAGGGAATGGACTGATCACTGTGGGAACGTACAGATCAATGTGGGAATGTACTGCTCACTGCGGGCATTTCATGATCCCTGCGGAAATGTATTGATCACTGCGGGAATTTACTGTTCACTACGGAATGAATTGATCAATGTGGGAATGTATTGATCACTGCAGGAATGTACTGATGACTGCGGGAATGTACAGGATCACTTTGAATGTACTGATCACAGTGGTAAAATACTGATCAATGGGAATATATTTTTCACTGCGGAAATGTAATGATCACTGTGGGAATGTCCTGATAACTGTGAGAATGTACTAATCAGTGCGGGAATGTATTGATCACAGCGGGAATGTACTGATCACTGTGGGAATATACTGGTCACTGCGGGACTGTGCTGATCACTGTAGGAATGTACTGATCACAGCGGGAATGTTTTGATCACAGCGGGAATGTTTTGATCACTGCGGGAATGTACTGATCACAGCAGGAATGTACTGGTCACTGTAGGAATATACTGATCACTGGGGGAATGTATTGGTCACTGAGTGAATGTACTGATCCCAGTGGGAATGTATTGATCACTGCAGGAATATACTGATTACTGTGGGATTGCACAGATCACTGTGGGAATGTATTGATCACTGTGGGAATGTACTGCTCACTGCGGGAATGTACTGATCACTGCGGGAATATACTGATCACTGGGAATGTATTGATCACAATGGGAATGTACTGTTCACTGCGGGAATGTAATGATCACTGTGGGAATGTCCCGATAACTGTGGGAATGCACTGATCATAGCGGGAATGTAATGATCACTGTGGGAATGTACTAATCAGTGCGGGAATGTATTGATCACAGCAGGAATGTACTGATCACTGTGGGAATGTAATGATTACTGGGGGAATGTACTGATCACTGCAGGACTATACTGATCACTGTGGGAATGTACTGATCACAGCGGGAATGTTTTGATCACTGCGGGAATGTATTGATCACTGTGGGAATGTGTTGATCACTGAGTGAAGTACTGATCCCAGTGGGAATGTAGAGATCAATGTGGGAATGTACTGCTCACTGCGGGAATGTATTGATCACTGTGGGAATGTACTGATCACTGTGGGAATATACTGATCACTGTGTAAATGTATTGATCACTGCGGGTATGTACTCTTCACTGTGGGAATTTATTGTTCATTGTGGGAATGTACTGATCATGGCGGGAATGCACTGAATACTGTGGGAATGTTCTGATCACTGTGGGAAGGTAGTGATCATTGCGGGAGTGTTCTGATCACTGTGGGAATATACTGATTACAGCAGGAATATACTGATCACTGCGGGAATGTACTGATCACGGTGGAAATGAACTGAACACTGTGGGAATGCAATAAACACTGTGGGAATGTATTGATCACTGCGGGAATGTCCTGATCACTGGGAATGTACTGATCACAGTGGGAATGTACTGATAACAGCGGGAATGTACTTATCACTGCCGGAATATACTGATCACTGCAGGAATGCATTGATTACTGAGGGAATGTACTGATCACTGCGGGAATGTACTGTTCACTGTGGGAATGTACTGATCACAGCGGGAATGTACTAATCACTGCAGGAATATACTGATCACTGCAGGAGTGTATTGATCACTGAGGGAATGTACTGGTCACAGTGGGAATGTACTGTTCGTTGTGGGAATGATTTGATCTCTGCGGGAATGTACTTTTCACTGCGGAAATGTAATGATCACTGTGGGAATGTCCTGATAACTGTGGGAATGTACTGATCATAGTGGGAATGTATTGATCACTGTGGAAATGTATTGATCACTGTGGGAATGTACTGATCACTGTGGGAATGTATTGATCACTGGGGGAAAGTACGGATCACTGTGGGAATATGCTGATCACTGAGGGAATGTACTGATCATTGTTGGAATGTACTGATCAATGCGGTAATGGATTGATCACTGTGGAAATGTATTGATCACTGTGGGAAGGTACTGATCACAGTGGGAACGTATTGATCACTGCGGGAATGTACTGATCACAGCGAGAATGTACTGCTCACTGCGGGAATGTACTGATCATAGCGGGAATGTACTGATCACTGTTGGAATGAACTGATCATAGCGGGAATGTTACTGATCACTGCAGGAATGTACTGATCACTACGGAAATGTATTGATCACTGTGGGAATGTATTGATAACTCAGGGAATGTACTGTTCACAGTGGGAACGTACAGATCAATGTGGGATGTTCTGCTCACTGCGGGACTGTATTGATCACTGTGGGAATGTACTGATCGCTGTGGGAATATACTGATCACTGGGAATTTATTAATCACTGCGGAAATGTATTGATCACTGCAGGAATATACTGATCACTGCGGGAATGTACCGATCATTGCAGGAATGTATTGATCACTGTGGGAATGTACTGAAAACTGGGGGAATGTACTGAACACTGCTGGAATGTCCTGTTCACTGCGGGAATGTACTGATCACTGTGGGAATGTATTGATCTCTCACGGAATGTACTGATCACTGCGGGAATGTAATGATCACTGCGGGAATTATCTGATCGTTCTGGGAACGTTTTGATCACTGCGGAATGCGCTGTTCACTGTGGAAAGTTCCGATTACTGCGGGAATCTACTGATCACTGTGGGACTGTACTAATAACTGCGGGAATGTACTGATCATTGTTGGAATGTACTGATCAATGCGGGAATGTATTGATCACTGTGGGAGTGAAGTGATCACTGTGGGAGTGAAGTGATCACTGTGGGAATGTACTGATCACTGAGGGAATGTACTGATCACAGTGGGAATGTACAGATCAATGTGGGAATGTACTGCTCACTGCAGGAATGTACTGATCGCTGTGGGAATGCATTGATCACTGAGGGAATGTACTCATCACTGCGGGAATGTACTGTTCATTACGGGAATGATTTGATCACTGCGGGAATGCACTGTTCACTGCAGGAATGTAATGATCACTGTGGGAATGTACTGATCACTGTAGGAATGTATTGATCAGGGCGGGAATGTACTGATCACTGCGGGAATGTACTGTTCATTACGGGAATGATTTGATCACTGCGGGAATGCACTGTTCACTGCAGGAATGTAATGATCACTGTGGGAATGTACTGATCACTGTAGGAATGTATTGATCAGGGCGGGAATGTACTGATCACTGTGGAAATGTACACATCACTGTGGGAATGTACTGATCAGTGCAGGAATGTATTGATCACAGCGGGAATGTACTGATCACTGTGGGAATGTACTGATCACTGTGGGAATGTACTGATCAGTGCAGGATTGTATTGATCGCAGCAGGAATGTAATGATCACAGTGGGAATGTCCTGATAGCTGTGGGGATGCACTGATCACAGTGGGAATGTATTGATCACTGCGGGAATGAACTGAACACTCTGGGAATGTGCTGATCACTGTGGAAATGTACTGATCACTGCGAAAATGTATTGAACAATGTGGGAATGTACAGATCACTGTCATAATGTACTGATCACTGTGGGAATGTACTGATCACTGGGAATGTACTGATCACTGTGGGAATATACAGATCACAGCAGGAATATGCTGATGACTGTGGGAATGCACTGATCACTGTGGGAATTTTTTGATCACTGCGGGAACGTACTGATCACTGGGAATGTACTGATCACTGTGGGAATGCACTGATCACTGTGGGAATATATTGATCACTGTGGGAATTTACTGATCACTGGGAATGTACTGATCACTGTGGGAATATACAGATCACAGCAGAAATATACTGATCACTGTGGGAATGTTCCGACCACTGCAGAAATCTACTGATCACTGTGGAAATGTACTAATAACTGCAGGAATGTACTGATCATTGTTGGAATGTACTGATCATGCGGGAATTTATTGATGACTGTGGGAATGTAATGATCACTGTGGGAATGTACTGCTCACTGTGGGAATGTATTGATCATTGTGGGAATGTATTGATCACTGAAGGAATGGACTGATCACAGTGGGAACGTACAGATCAGTTTGGGAATGTACTGCTCACTGCGGGAATTTTATGATCCCTGCGGAAATGTATTGATCACTGCGGGAATTTACTGTTCACTGCGGAATGAATTGATTAATGCAGGAATGTACTGATGACTGCGGGAATGTACAGATCACTTTAAATGTACTGATCACAGCGGAAATGTCATGATCCCTGCGGAAATGTATTGATCACTGGGGGAAAGTACTGCTCACTGTGGGAATGTATTGATCATTGTGGGAATGTATTGATCACTGAAGGAATGGACTGATCACAGTGGGAACGTACAGATCAATGTGGGAATGTACTGCTCACTGCGGGAATTTTATGATCCCTGCGGAAATGTATTGATCACTGCGGGAATTTACTGTTCACTGCGGAATGAATTGATTAATGCAGGAATGTACTGATGACTGCGGGAATGTACAGATCACTTTAAATGTACTGATCACAGCGGAAATGTCATGATCCCTGCGGAAATGTATTGATCACTGGGGGAAAGTACTGATCACTGTGGGAATATACTGATCAACTGGAATATACTGATCACTGCGGGAATGCACTACTCACTGCGGGAATGTACTGATCACTTTGGGAATGTACTGCTCACTGCGGGAATGTCATGATCCCAGCGGAAATGTATTGATCACTGCGGGAATGTACTGTTCACTGCGGGAATGAATTGATCAATGTGGGAATGTACTGATCACGGCGGGAATGTTCTGATCACTGCGGGAATGTATTGATCACTGTGGGAATGTATTGATCACAGCGGGAATGTATTGATCACTGTGGGAATGTACTGATCATTGCAGGAATATACTGTTCAATGCGGGAATGTTTTGATCGCAGTGGGAATGTATTGATCACAGTGTGAATGTACTGATCACAGTGGGAATGTATTGATCACTGTGGGAATATACTGATCACTGTGGGAATGTACTGATCAAAGCAGAAATGTACTCATCACTGTTGGAATGTACTGATTACTGTGGGAATGTACTGATCACACCGGGAATGTATTGATCATTGCGGGAATGTAGTGATCACAGCGGGAATGTGCTGATCACTGTGATTGTGCTGATCACAGTGGGAATATACTGATCAACCAGGAATTTACTGATCACTGTGGGAGTGTTCTAATCATTGCAGGAATTTACTGATCAATGCGGGAATGTTTTGATCACAGTGGGAATGTATTGATCACAGTGTGAATGTACTGATCACAGTGGGAATGTATTGATCACTGTGGGTATGTACTGATCACTGTGGGAATGTATTGATCACTGGGGGAAAGTACGGATCTCTGGGAATGTATTGATCACTGGGGGAAATTACGGATCACTGTGGGAATATGCTGATCACTGAGGGAATGTACTGATCATTGTTGGAATGTACTGATCACTGTGGGAATGTATTGATCACTGTGGAAATGTATTGATCACTGTGGGAATGTATTGATCACTGGGGGAAAGTTCGGATCACTGTGGGAATGTATTGATCACTGGGGGAAATTACGGATCACTGTGGGAATATGCTGATCACTGAGGGAATGTACTGATCATTGTTGGAATGTACTGATCAATGCGGTAATGGATTGATCACTGTGGAAATGTATTGATCACTGTGGGAAGGTACTGATCACAGTGGGAACGTATTGATCACTGCGGGAATGTACTGATCACAGCGAGAATGTACTGCTCACTGCGGGAATGTACTGATCATAGCGGGAATGTACTGATCACTGTTGGAATGAACTGATCATAGCGGGAATGTACTGATCACTGCAGGAATGTACTGATCACTACGGAAATGTATTGATCACTGTGGGAATGTATTGATAACTCAGGGAATGTACTGTTCACAGTGGGAACGTACAGATCAATGTGGGATGTTCTGCTCACTGCGGGACTGTATTGATCACTGTGGGAATGTACTGATCGCTGTGGGAATATACTGATCACTGGGAATTTATTAATCACTGCGGAAATGTATTGATCACTGCAGGAATATACTGATCACTGCGGGAATGTACTGATCACAGCGAGAATGTACTGCTCACTGCGGGAATGTACTGATCATAGCGGGAATGTACTGATCACTGTTGGAATGAACTGATCATAGCGGGAATGTACTGATCACTGCAGGAATGTACTGATCACTACGGAAATGTATTGATCACTGTGGGAATGTATTGATAACTCAGGGAATGTACTGTTCACAGTGGGAACGTACAGATCAATGTGGGATGTTCTGCTCACTGCGGGACTGTATTGATCACTGTGGGAATGTACTGATCGCTGTGGGAATATACTGATCACTGGGAATTTATTAATCACTGCGGAAATGTATTGATCACTGCAGGAATATACTGATCACTGCGGGAATGTACCGATCATTGCAGGAATGTATTGATCACTGTGGGAATGTACTGAAAACTGGGGGAATGTACTGAACACGGCTGGAATGTCCTGTTCACTGCGGGAATGTACTGATCACTGTGGGAATGTATTGATCTCTCACGGAATGTATTGATCACTGTGGGAATGTACTGCTCACTGCGGGAATGTCATGATCCCTGCGGAATTGTATTGATCACTGCGGGAATTTACTGTTCACTGCGGGAATGAATCGATCAATGTGGGAATGTATTGATCTCTGTGGGAATGTACTGATGACTGTGGGAATGTACAGGTCACTGTGGGAATGTATTGATCACTGTGGGAATGTACTGATCACTAAGGGAATGTACTGATCACTAAGGGAATGTATTGATCACAGCGGGAATGCATTGATCACTGCGGGAATATACTGATCACTGCCGGGAATGTACTGATCACAGTGGGAATATGCTGATCATTGTGGGAATATACTGCTCACTGCAGGAAGGTATTAATCACTGTGGGAATGTAATGATCACTGCGGAAATGTATTGATCACTGCGGGAATTTACTGATCACTGGGCATGAACCGTCACTTGGGGAATGTAGTGTTCACTGTGGGAATGTACTGCTCACTGCGGGAATGCACTGACCAAGGGGGGAATGTATTGATCAATGTGGGAATGTATTGATTACTGTGGGAATGTAGTGCTCATTACGGGAAGGTATTGATCACTGTGGGAATGTGCTGATCATTGCAGGAATGTATTGATCACGGTGGGAATGTACTGATCATTGTGGGAATGTCCTCATCAATTTGGGAATGTACTGATCACTGCTGGAATGCACTGATCATTGCAGGAACATATTGATCACTGTGGGAATGTATTGATCACTTTGGGAATGTACTGATCACTGCCGGGAATGTACTGATCAATGTTGGAATGTGCGATTCACTGTGGGAATGTACTGATCATTGAGGGAATCTAGTGATCATTTTGGGAATGTACTGATAAATGGGAATGTACTGATCACTGTGGGAATATACTGATCACTGCAGGAATGTACCGATCACTGTTGGAATGTCCTGATCACTGTGGGAATGTACTAATCACTGTGGTAATATACTGAGCACTTTGGGAATGTACTGATTAACGGGAATGTACTGATCAGTGTGGGAACATACTGATCACTGCGGAAATGCATTGATCACTGTGGGAATGCACTGATCACTGCGGGAATGTACTGATCACTGTGGGAACATACAGATCACTGCGAAATATACTGATCACTGCTGGAACATTTTGATCACTGTGGGAATGTATTAATCACTGTGGGAATGTACTGATCACTGCCGGGAATGTACTGATCAATGTTGGAATGTGCGATTCACTGTGGGAATGTACTGATCATTGAGGGAATCTAGTGATCATTTTGGGAATGTACTGATAAATGGGAATGTACTGATCACTGTGGGAATATACTGATCACTGCAGGAATGTACCGATCACTGTTGGAATGTCCTGATCACTGTGGGAATGTACTAATCACTGTGGTAATATACTGAGCACTTTGGGAATGTACTGATTAACGGGAATGTACTGATCAGTGTGGGAACATACTGATCACTGCGGAAATGCATTGATCACTGTGGGAATGCACTGATCACTGCGGGAATGTACTGATCACTGTGGGAACATACAGATCACTGCGAAATATACTGATCACTGCTGGAACATTTTGATCACTGTGGGAATGTATTGATCACTGTGGGAATGTACTGATCACTGCGGGAATGTTCTGATCACTGTGGGAATGTACTGATCACTGTGGGAATGTATTGATCACTGCTGGACTGTTTTCATCACTGTGGGAATGTACTGATCACTGTGGCAATGTACTGATCACTGCGGGAATGTTCTGATCACTGTGGGAACGTATTGATCATTGCTGGAATGTTTTGATCACTGTGGGAATGTACGGATCACTGGGGGAATGTATTGATCACTGTGGGAATGTATTGATCAGTCCGGGAATGCAATGACCTCTGTTTAAATGTACTGATCACTGCGGGAATGTACTGTTCACTGTGGGAATGTACTGATCCCTGAGGGAATATATTGATCAGCGCCGGAATGTAATGATCACTGTTGGAATGTACTGATCGCTGTGGGAATGTAGTGCTCACTGTGGGAATGTAGTGCTCACTGTGGGAACGTACAGATCAATGCTGGAATGTATTGATAACTGTGGGAATGCACTGATCACTGCGGGAATGTACTGATCCCTATGGAAATATACTGGTCACTGTGGGAATATACTGATCACTGTGGGAATGTACTGATCACTGTGGGAATATACTGATCACTGTGGGAATGTCCTGATGACTGTGGGAATATACTGATCACTGCGGAAATGTGTTGATCACTGTGGGAATGTACTGATCACTGCGGGAATGTACCTGATCACTGTGGGAATGTATTGATCACTGATGGAATGTTTTGATCACTGTGGAATGTACTGACCACTGTGGGAATGTCTTGATTACTGTGGGATTGTATTGATCACTGTGGGAATGTACTGATCACTGTGGTAATATATTGATCACTCCGGGAATGCAATGATCTCTGTTTAAATGTATTGATCACTGTGGTAAGGTCCTGATCACTGTGGGAATAGCCTGATCACTGTGGAAATGTATTGATCACTCCGGGAATGCAATGATCTCTGTTTAAACGTACTGATCTCTGTGGGAATGTACCGATCACTGTGGGAATGTTTTGTTCAATGTGGGAATGTAGTGATCACTGTTGGAATGTCCTGATCACTGTGGGAATCTACTGATCACTTTGGGAATGTACTGATAAACGGGAATGTACTGATCACTGTGGGAATGTACTGATCACTGTGGGAATGTATTGATCACTGCGGGATTGTATTGATCATTGTGCGAATGTTCTGATCACTGTGGAAATGTAATGATCATTTGGGAATGTACTGATCACTGTGGAAATCTAATGATCACTGTGGGAATGTACTGATCACTGTGGAAATGTACTGATCAGTGTGGGAATCTTCTAATCACTGTGGGAATGTATTGATCATGGCTGGTAAGTTTTGACCACTGTGGGAATGCAATGATCACTGTGGGAATGTATTGATAACTGTGGGAACGTACTGATCACTGCGGGAATGTACTGATCGCTGTGGAAATGTACTGATGCCTGTGGGAATGTCATAATCACTGCGGGGATGTTCTAATCAATGTGGGAATATATTGAACACTGCTGGAATGTTTTGATCACTGCAGGATATTATTGATGATTGTGGGAATGTTCTGATCACTGTGGAAATGTAATGATCACTGTGGGAATGTACTGATCACTGTGGAAATCTAATGATCACTGTGGGAATGTATTGATCAGTGCGGGAATGTAATGACACTGTTGGAATGTACTGATCACTGTGGGAATATATTGATCAGTGCGGGCATGTAATGATCACTGTTGCAATGTACTGATCACTGTGGCAATATTCTGATCACTTTGGGAATGTACCGATCACTGTGAGAATGTACTGATCACTGTGGGAATCTACTGATTACTTTCGGAATGTACTGATAAATGGGAATGTACTGATCACTGTGAGAATATTCTGATCACTGTGGGAATGTATTGATCAGAGCCGGAATGTAATGACACTGTTGGAATATTCTGATCACTGTGGGAATGTATTGATCAGTGCGGGAATGTAATGATCACTGTTGGAATGTACTGATCACTGTGGCAATATTCTGATCACTTTGGGAATGTACCGATCACTGTGAGAATGTACTGATCACTGTGGGAATCTACTGATCACTTTGGGAATGTACTGATAAATGGGAATGTACTGATCACTGTGGGAATGTACTGATCACTGTGGGAATATACTGATCACTGCGGGAATGTATTGATCACTGTGGGAATGTATTGAGCACTCCAGGAATGCAATGATCTCTGTTTAAATGTCCTGATCACTGTGGGAATCTACTGATCACTTTGGGAATGTACTGGTAAATGGGAATGTACTGATCAGTGTGGGAATGCACTGATCAGTGTGGGAATGTTTTGTTCACTGCGGGAATCAATTGATCACTGCGGGAATGTACTGATAAATGCGGTAATATGCTGATCACTTTGGGAATGTACTGATAAACGGGAATGTACTGATCAGTGTGGGAATGTACTGATCACTGGAAGAATGTACTGATCACTGTGGGAACGTACAGATCAATGTGGGAATGTACTGATCAATGTGGGAATGTACTGATCACTGTGGGAATGTACTGATCACTGTGGCAATGTATTGATCACTGCAGGATTTTATTGATCATTGTGGGAATGTTTTGATCACTGTGGAAATGTAATGATCACTGTGGGAATGTACAGATCACTGTGGGAATATATTGATCAGTGCGGGAATGTAATGACACTGTTGGAATGTACTGATCACTGTGGGAATATATTGATTAGTGCGTGAATGTAATGACACTGTTGGAATGTACTGATCACTGTGGGAATATATTGATCAGTGCGGGAATGTAATGATCACTGTTGGAATGTACTGATCACTGTGGGAATATTCTGATCACTTTGGGAATGTACCGATCACTGTGAGACTGTACTGATCACTGTGGGAATCTACTGATCACTTTGGGAATGTACTGATAAATAAGAATGTACTGATGACTGTGGGAATGTACTGATCACTGTGGGAATATACTGATCACTGTGGGAATATACTGATAAATGGGAATGTACTGATCACTTTGGAATGTACTGATAAATGGGAATGTACTGATCACTGTGGGATTGTACTGATCACTGTGGGAATATACTGATCACTGCGGGAATGCACTGATCAGTGTGGGAATGTTTTGGTCACTGCGGGAATGTATTGATCACAGCGGGAATGTACTGTTTAATGCGGTAATATGCTGATCACTTTGGGAATGTACTGATAAATGGGAATGTACTGATCAGTGTGGAAATGTACTGATCACTGAGGGAATGTACTGATCACTGTGGGAACGTACAGATCAATGCGGGAATGTACTGATCACTGTGGGAATGTACTGATCACTGGGGGAATATACTGACCACTGCGCGAATGTACTGATCACTGCAGGAATGTACTGATCATTGCGGGAATGTACTGATCACTTGGGGAATATACTGATCACTGCGGGAATGTATTGATCACTGTGGGGATGTATTGATCACTCCAGGAAAGCAATGATCTCTGTTTAAATGTACTGATCACGGTGGAAATGTCCTGCTCACTGTGGGAATGTACTGATCCCTGAGGGAATATACTAATCACTCCGGGAATGTAGTGATCACCACGGGAATGAACTGATCACTGTGGGAATGTACTGAAATCTGTGGGAATGTACTGATCACTGCGGGAATGTATTGATAAAGGTGGGAATATGCTGATCAATGTGGGAATGTGTTGATCACTGTGGGAACATACTGATCTCTGCAGGAAAGTTGGGATCACTATGGGAATGTACTGATTAGTGTGGGAATGTACCGATCACTGTGGAAATGTTTTGTTCACTGCAGGAATGTACTGATCACTGTTGGAATGTCCTTATCACTGTGGGAATCTACTGATCACTTTGGGAATGTACTGATAAATGGGAATGTACTGATCACTGTGGAAATGTATTGATCACTGTGGAAATGTACTGATCACTGTGGGAATGTACTGATCACTGTGGGAATGTACTGATCACTATTGGAATGTCCTGATCACTGTGGAAATGTACTGATCATCGCGGGAATTTACTGATCACTGCGGGAATGTACTGATCACTGCGATGATATACTGATCACTTTGGGAATGTACTGATAAACGGGAATATACTGATCAGTGTTGGAATGTACTAATCACTGTGGGAATGTAGTGATCACCACAGGAATGAACTGATCACTGAGGGAATGTACTGAAATCTGTGGGACTGTAGTGATCACTGCGGGAATGTATTGATAAAGGTGGGAATGTACTGATCACTGCGGGAATGTACTGATCACTGTGGGAATCTACTGATCACTGTGGAAATGTACTGATCGCTGCGAGAATCTTCTGATCACTGTGGGAATGTATTGATCACTGTGGGAATGTACTGATCAATGTTGGAATGTCCTGATAACTGTGGAAATGTATAATCATTGTGGGAATGTACTGATCACTGCGGGAATGTACTGATCACTGTGGAAATGTTCTGATCGCTGCGAGAATCTTCTGATCACTGTGGGAATGTATTGATCACTGTGGGAATGTACTGATCAATGTTGGAATGTCCTGATCACTGTGGAAATGTATGATCATTGTGGGAATGTACTGATCGCTGTCTAAATGTACTGATGCCTGTGGGAATGTCATAATCACTGCGGGGATATTCTAATCAATGTGGGAATATATTGAACACTGCTGGAATGTTTTGATCACTGTGGGAATGTACTGATCACTGTGGCAATGTATTGATCACTGCAGGATTTTATTGATCATTGTGGGAATGTTCTGATCACTGTGGAAATGTAATGATCACTGTAGGAATGTACTGATCACTGTGGAAATCTAATGATCACTGTGGGAATATATTGATCAGTGCGGGAATGTAATGACACTGTTGGAAAGTACTGATCACTGTGGGAATATATTGATCAGTGCGGGAATGTAATGATCACTGTTGCAATGTATTGATCACTGTAGCAATATTCTGATCACTTTGGGAATGTACCGATCACTGTGAGAATGTACTGATCACTGTGGGAATCTACTGATCACTTTGGGAATGTACTGATAAATGGGAATGCACTGATCAGTGTGGGAATGTTTTGTTCACTGCGGGAATGAATTGATCACTGCGGGAATGTACTGATTAATGCGGTAATATGCTGATCACTTTGGGAATGTACTGATAAACGGGAATGTACTGATCAGTGTGGGAACGTACTGATCACTGGAAGAATGTACTGATCACTGTGGGAACGTACAGATCAATGTGGGAATGTACTGATCAATGTGGGAATGTACTGATCACTGTGGGAATGTACTGATCACTGTGGCAATGTATTGATCACTGCAGGATTTTATTGATCATTGTGGGAATGTTCTGATCACTGTGGAAATGTAATGATCACTGTGGGAATGTACAGATCACTGTGGGAATATATTGATCAGTGCGGGAATGTAATGATCACTGTTGCAATGTACTAATCACTGTGAGAATATTCTGATCACTGTGGGAATGTATTGATCAGAGCCGGAATGTAATGACACTGTTGGAATATACTGATCACTGTGGGAATATATTGATCAGTGCGGGAATGTAATGATCACTGTTGGAATGTACTGATCACTGTGGGAATATTCTGATCACTTTGGGAATGTACCGATCACTGTGAGAATGTACTGATCACTGTGGGAATCTACTGATCACTTTGGGAATGTACTGATCACTGTGGGAACGTACAGATCAATGCGGGAATGTACTGATCACTGTGGGAATGTACTGATCACTGGGGGAATATACTGACCACTGCGCGAATGTACTGATCACTGCAGGAATGTACTGATCAGAGCGGGAATATTATAATCACTGTGGGAATGCATTGATCACTGCTGTAATGTTTTGATCACTGTGGGAATGTACTGATCACTGTGGGAATGTATTGATCACTGCGGGATTGTATTGATCATTGTGCGAATGTTCTGATCACTGTGGAAATGTAATGATCATTTGGGAATGTACTGATCACTGTGGAAATCTAATGATCACTGTGGGAATGTACTGATCACTGTGGAAATGTACTGATCAGTGTGGGAATCTTCTAATCACTGTGAGAATGTATTGATCATGGCTGGTAAGTTTTGACCACTGTGGGAATGCAATGATCACTGTGGGAATGTATTGATAACTGTGGGAACTTACTGATCACTGCGGGAATATATTGATCAGTGCGGGAATGTAATGATCACTGTTGCAATGTACTAATCACTGTGAGAATATTCTGATCACTGTGGGAATGTATTGATCAGAGCCGGAATGTAATGACACTGTTGGAATATACTGATCACTGTGGGAATATATTGATCAGTGCGGGAATGTAATGATCACTGTTGCAATGTACTGATCACTGTGGGAATATTCTGATCACTTTGGGAATGTACCGATCACTGTGAGAATGTACTGATCACTGTGGGAATCTACTGATCACTTTGGGAATGTACTGATCACTGTGGGAACGTACAGATCAATGCGGGAATGTACTGATCACTGTGGGAATGTACTGATCACTGGGGGAATATACTGACCACTGCGCGAATGTACTGATCACTGTGGGAATCTACTGATCACTTTGGGAATGTACTGATAAATAAGAATGTACTGATGACTGTGGGAATGTACTGATCACTGTGGGAATATACTGATCACTGTGGGAATATACTGATAAATGGGAATGTACTGATCACTTTGGAATGTACTGATAAATGGGAATGTACTGATCACTGTGGGATTGTACTGATCACTGTGGGAATATACTGATCACTGCGGGAATGCACTGATCAGTGTGGGAATGTTTTGTTCACTGTGGGAATGTATTGATCACAGCGGGAATGTACTGTTTAATGCGGTAATATGCTGATCACTGTGGGAATGTACTGATCACTGGGGGAATATACTGACCACTGCGCGAATGTACTGATCACTGCAGGAATGTACTGATCATTGCGGGAATGTACTGATCACTTGGGGAATATACTGATCACTGCGGGAATGTATTGATCACTGTGGGGATGTATTGATCACTCCAGGAAAGCAATGATCTCTGTTTAAATGTACTGATCACGGTGGAAATGTACTGCTCACTGTGGGAATGTACTGATCCCTGAGGGAATATACTGATCACTTTGGGAATGTACTGATAAACAGGAATGTACTGATCAGTGTGGGAATGTACTAATCACTCCGGGAATGTAGTGATCACCACGGGAATGAACTGATCACTGTGGGAATGTACTGAAATCTGTGGGAATGTACTGATCACTGCAGGAATGTACTGATCATTGCGGGAATGTACTGATCACTTGGGGAATATACTGATCACTGCGGGAATGTATTGATCACTGTGGGGATGTATTGATCACTCCAGGAAAGCAATGATCTCTGTTTAAATGTACTGATCACGGTGGAAATGTACTGATCACTGTGGGAATGTACTGATCCCTGAGGGAATATACTAATCACTCCGGGAATGTAGTGATCACCACGGGAATGAACTGATCACTGTGGGAATGTACTGAAATCTGTGGGAATGTACTGATCACTGCGGAAATGTATTGATAAAGGTGGGAATATGCTGATCAATGTGGGAATGTATTGATCACTGTGGGAACATACTGATCTCTGCAGGAAAGTTGGGATCACTATGGGAATGTACTGATTAGTGTGGGAATGTACCGATCACTGTGGAAATGTTTTGTTCACTGCGGGAATGTACTGATCACTGTTGGAATGTCCTTATCACTGTGGGAATCTACTGATCACTTTGGGAATGTACTGATAAATGGGAATGTACTGATCACTGTGGAAATGTATTGATCACTGTGGAAATGTACTGATCACTGTGGGAATATACTGATCACTGTGGGAATGTACTGATCACTATTGGAATGTCCTGATCACTGTGGAAATGTACTGATCATTGCGGGAATTTACTGATCACTGCGGGAATGTACTGATCACTGCGGTGATATACTGATCACTTTGGGAATGTACTGATAAACGGGAATGTACTGATCAGTGTTGGAATGTACTAATCACTGTGGGAATGTAGTGATCACCGCAGGAATGAACTGATCACTGAGGGAATGTACTGAAATCTGTGGGACTGTAGTGATCACTGCGGGAATGTATTGATAAAGGTGGGAATGTACTGATCACTGTGGGAATGTACTGATCACTGTGGAAATGTTCTGATCGCTGCGAGAATCTTCTGATCACTGTGGGAATGTATTGATCACTGTGGGAATGTACTGATCAATGTTGGAATGTCCTGATCACTGTGGAAATGTATGATCATTGTGGGAATGTACTGATCACTGTGGGAATGTACTGATCACTGTGGGAATGTACTGATCACTGGGGGAATATACTGACCACTGCGCGAATGTACTGATCACTGCAGGAATGTACTGATCAGAGCGGGAATATTATAATCACTGTGGGAATGCATTGATCACTGCTGTAATGTTTTGATCACTGTGGGAATGTACTGATCACTGTGGGAATGTATTGATCACTGCGGGATTGTATTGATCATTGTGCGAATGTTCTGATCACTGTGGAAATGTAATGATCATTTGGGAATGTACTGATCACTGTGGAAATCTAATGATCACTGTGGGAATGTACTGATCACTGTGGAAATGTACTGATCAG
Organism: Chiloscyllium punctatum; assembly: GCF_047496795.1. Classification (NCBI taxonomy): domain Eukaryota; kingdom Metazoa; phylum Chordata; class Chondrichthyes; order Orectolobiformes; family Hemiscylliidae; genus Chiloscyllium; species Chiloscyllium punctatum. The sequence goes on along the minus strand of NC_092739.1, from coordinate 160,571,947 downwards.
TGTGGGAATCTTCTAATCACTGTGGGAATGTATTGATCATGGCTGGTAAGTTTTGACCACTGTGGGAATGCAATGATCACTGTGGGAATGTATTGATAACTGTGGGAACGTACTGATCACTGCGGGAATGTACTGATCGCTGTGGAAATGTACTGATGCCTGTGGGAATGTCATAATCACTGCGGGGATGTTCTAATCAATGTGGGAATATATTGAACACTGCTGGAATGTTTTGATCACTGCAGGATATTATTGATGATTGTGGGAATGTTCTGATCACTGTGGAAATGTAATGATCACTGTGGGAATGTACTGATCACTGTGGAAATCTAATGATCACTGTGGGAATGTATTGATCAGTGCGGGAATGTAATGACACTGTTGGAATGTACTGATCACTGTGGGAATATATTGATCAGTGCGGGCATGTAATGATCACTGTTGCAATGTACTGATCACTGTGGCAATATTCTGATCACTTTGGGAATGTACCGATCACTGTGAGAATGTACTGATCACTGTGGGAATCTACTGATTACTTTCGGAATGTACTGATAAATGGGAATGTACTGATCACTGCGGGAATGTATTGATCACTGTGGGGATGTATTGATCACTCCAGGAAAGCAATGATCTCTGTTTAAATGTACTGATCACGGTGGAAATGTACTGATCACTGTGGGAATGTACTGATCCCTGAGGGAATATACTAATCACTCCGGGAATGTAGTGATCACCACGGGAATGAACTGATCACTGTGGGAATGTACTGAAATCTGTGGGAATGTACTGATCACTGCGGAAATGTATTGATAAAGGTGGGAATATGCTGATCAATGTGGGAATGTATTGATCACTGTGGGAACATACTGATCTCTGCAGGAAAGTTGGGATCACTATGGGAATGTACTGATTAGTGTGGGAATGTACCGATCACTGTGGAAATGTTTTGTTCACTGCGGGAATGTACTGATCACTGTTGGAATGTCCTTATCACTGTGGGAATCTACTGATCACTTTGGGAATGTACTGATAAATGGGAATGTACTGATCACTGTGGAAATGTATTGATCACTGTGGAAATGTACTGATCACTGTGGGAATATACTGATCACTGTGGGAATGTACTGATCACTATTGGAATGTCCTGATCACTGTGGAAATGTACTGATCATTGCGGGAATTTACTGATCACTGCGGGAATGTACTGATCACTGCGGTGATATACTGATCACTTTGGGAATGTACTGATAAACGGGAATGTACTGATCAGTGTTGGAATGTACTAATCACTGTGGGAATGTAGTGATCACCGCAGGAATGAACTGATCACTGAGGGAATGTACTGAAATCTGTGGGACTGTAGTGATCACTGCGGGAATGTATTGATAAAGGTGGGAATGTACTGATCACTGTGGGAATGTACTGATCACTGTGGAAATGTTCTGATCGCTGCGAGAATCTTCTGATCACTGTGGGAATGTATTGATCACTGTGGGAATGTACTGATCAATGTTGGAATGTCCTGATCACTGTGGAAATGTATGATCATTGTTGGAATGTACTGATCACTGTGGGAATGTACTGATCACTGTGGGAATGTACTGATCACTGGGGGAATATACTGACCACTGCGCGAATGTACTGATCACTGCAGGAATGTACTGATCAGAGCGGGAATATTATAATCACTGTGGGAATGCATTGATCACTGCTGTAATGTTTTGATCACTGTGGGAATGTACTGATCACTGTGGGAATGTATTGATCACTGCGGGATTGTATTGATCATTGTGCGAATGTTCTGATCACTGTGGAAATGTAATGATCATTTGGGAATGTACTGATCACTGTGGAAATCTAATGATCACTGTGGGAATGTACTGATCACTGTGGAAATGTACTGATCAGTGTGGGTATCTTCTAATCACTGTGGGAATGTATTGATCATGGCTGGTAAGTTTTGACCACTGTGGGAATGCAATGATCACTGTGGGAATGTATTGATAACTGTGGGAACGTACTGATCACTGCGGGAATGTACTGATCGCTGTGGAAATGTACTGATGCCTGTGGGAATGTCATAATCACTGCGGGGATGTTCTAATCAATGTGGGAATATATTGAACACTGCTGGAATGTTTTGATCACTTCAGGATATTATTGATGATTGTGGGAATGTTCTGATCACTGTGGAAATGTAATGATCACTGTGGGAATGTACTGATCACTGTGGAAATCTAATGATCACTGTGGGAATGTATTGATCAGTGCGGGAATGTAATGACACTGTTGGAATGTACTGATCACTGTGGGAATATATTGATCAGTGCGGGCATGTAATGATCACTGTTGCAATGTACTGATCACTGTGGCAATATTCTGATCACTTTGGGAATGTACCGATCACTGTGAGAATGTACTGATCACTGTGGGAATCTACTGATTACTTTCGGAATGTACTGATAAATGGGAATGTACTGATCACTGTGAGAATATTCTGATCACTGTGGGAATGTATTGATCAGAGCCGGAATGTAATGACACTGTTGGAATATTCTGATCACTGTGGGAATGTATTGATCAGTGCGGGAATGTAATGATCACTGTTGGAATGTACTGATCACTGTGGCAATATTCTGATCACTTTGGGAATGTACCGATCACTGTGAGAATGTACTGATCACTGTGGGAATCTACTGATCACTTTGGGAATGTACTGATAAATGGGAATGTACTGATCACTGTGGGAATGTACTGATCACTGTGGGAATATACTGATCACTGCGGGAATGTATTGATCACTGTGGGAATGTATTGAGCACTCCAGGAATGCAATGATCTCTGTTTAAATGTCCTGATCACTGTGGGAATCTACTGATCACTTTGGGAATGTACTGGTAAATGGGAATGTACTGATCAGTGTGGGAATGCACTGATCAGTGTGGGAATGTTTTGTTCACTGCGGGAATGAATTGATCACTGCGGGAATGTACTGATTAATGCGGTAATATGCTGATCACTTTGGGAATGTACTGATAAACGGGAATGTACTGATCAGTGTGGGAATGTACTGATCACTGGAAGAATGTACTGATCACTGTGGGAACGTACAGATCAATGTGGGAATGTACTGATCAATGTGGGAATGTACTGATCACTGTGGGAATGTACTGATCACTGCGCGAATGTACTGATCACTGCAGGAATGTACTGATCATTGCGGGAATGTACTGATCACTTGGGGAATATACTGATCACTGCGGGAATGTATTGATCACTGTGGGGATGTATTGATCACTCCAGGAAAGCAATGATCTCTGTTTAAATGTACTGATCACGGTGGAAATGTCCTGCTCACTGTGGGAATGTACTGATCCCTGAGGGAATATACTAATCACTCCGGGAATGTAGTGATCACCACGGGAATGAACTGATCACTGTGGGAATGTACTGAAATCTGTGGGAATGTACTGATCACTGCGGGAATGTATTGATAAAGGTGGGAATATGCTGATCAATGTGGGAATGTGTTGATCACTGTGGGAACATACTGATCTCTGCAGGAAAGTTGGGATCACTATGGGAATGTACTGATTAGTGTGGGAATGTACCGATCACTGTGGAAATGTTTTGTTCACTGCGGGAATGTACTGATCACTGTTGGAATGTCCTTATCACTGTGGGAATCTACTGATCACTTTGGGAATGTACTGATAAATGGGAATGTACTGATCACTGTGGAAATGTATTGATCACTGTGGAAATGTACTGATCACTGTGGGAATATACTGATCACTGTGGGAATGTACTGATCACTGTGGGAATGTACTGATCACTATTGGAATGTCCTGATCACTGTGGAAATGTACTGATCATCGCGGGAATTTACTGATCACTGCGGGAATGTACTGATCACTGCGATGATATACTGATCACTTTGGGAATGTACTGATAAACGGGAATATACTGATCAGTGTTGGAATGTACTAATCACTGTGGGAATGTAGTGATCACCACAGGAATGAACTGATCACTGAGGGAATGTACTGAAATCTGTGGGACTGTAGTGATCACTGCGGGAATGTATTGATAAAGGTGGGAATGTACTGATCACTGCGGGAATGTACTGATCACTGTGGGAATCTACTGATCACTGTGGAAATGTACTGATCGCTGCGAGAATCTTCTGATCACTGTGGGAATGTATTGATCACTGTGGGAATGTACTGATCAATGTTGGAATGTCCTGATCACTGTGGAAATGTATGATCATTGTGGGAATGTACTGATCGCTGTCTAAATGTACTGATGCCTGTGGGAATGTCATAATCACTGCGGGGATATTCTAATCAATGTGGGAATATATTGAACACTGCTGGAATGTTTTGATCACTGTGGGAATGTACTGATCACTGTGGCAATGTATTGATCACTGCAGGATTTTATTGATCATTGTGGGAATGTTCTGATCACTGTGGAAATGTAATGATCACTGTAGGAATGTACTGATCACTGTGGAAATCTAATGATCACTGTGGGAATATATTGATCAGTGCGGGAATGTAATGACACTGTTGGAAAGTACTGATCACTGTGGGAATATATTGATCAGTGCGGGAATGTAATGATCACTGTTGCAATGTATTGATCACTGTAGCAATATTCTGATCACTTTGGGAATGTACCGATCACTGTGAGAATGTACTGATCACTGTGGGAATCTACTGATCACTTTGGGAATGTACTGATAAATGGGAATGCACTGATCAGTGTGGGAATGTTTTGTTCACTGCGGGAATGAATTGATCACTGCGGGAATGTACTGATTAATGCGGTAATATGCTGATCACTTTGGGAATGTACTGATAAACGGGAATGTACTGATCAGTGTGGGAACGTACTGATCACTGGAAGAATGTACTGATCACTGTGGGAACGTACAGATCAATGTGGGAATGTACTGATCACTGTGGGAATGTACTGATCACTGTGGCAATGTATTGATCACTGCAGGATTTTATTGATCATTGTGGGAATGTTCTGATCACTGTGGAAATGTAATGATCACTGTGGGAATGTACAGATCACTGTGGGAATATATTGATCAGTGCGGGAATGTAATGATCACTGTTGCAATGTACTAATCACTGTGAGAATATTCTGATCACTGTGGGAATGTATTGATCAGAGCCGGAATGTAATGACACTGTTGGAATATACTGATCACTGTGGGAATATATTGATCAGTGCGGGAATGTAATGATCACTGTTGGAATGTACTGATCACTGTGGGAATATTCTGATCACTTTGGGAATGTACCGATCACTGTGAGAATGTACTGATCACTGTGGGAATCTACTGATCACTTTGGGAATGTACTGATCACTGTGGGAACGTACAGATCAATGCGGGAATGTACTGATCACTGTGGGAATGTACTGATCACTGGGGGAATATACTGACCACTGCGCGAATGTACTGATCACTGCAGGAATGTACTGATCAGAGCGGGAATATTATAATCACTGTGGGAATGCATTGATCACTGCTGTAATGTTTTGATCACTGTGGGAATGTACTGATCACTGTGGGAATGTATTGATCACTGCGGGATTGTATTGATCATTGTGCGAATGTTCTGATCACTGTGGAAATGTAATGATCATTTGGGAATGTACTGATCACTGTGGAAATCTAATGATCACTGTGGGAATGTACTGATCACTGTGGAAATGTACTGATCAGTGTGGGAATCTTCTCATCACTGTGAGAATGTATTGATCATGGCTGGTAAGTTTTGACCACTGTGGGAATGCAATGATCACTGTGGGAATGTATTGATAACTGTGGGAACTTACTGATCACTGCGGGAATATATTGATCAGTGCGGGAATGTAATGATCACTGTTGCAATGTACTAATCACTGTGAGAATATTCTGATCACTGTGGGAATGTATTGATCAGAGCCGGAATGTAATGACACTGTTGGAATATACTGATCACTGTGGGAATATATTGATCAGTGCGGGAATGTAATGATCACTGTTGGAATGTACTGATCACTGTGGGAATATTCTGATCACTTTGGGAATGTACCGATCACTGTGAGAATGTACTGATCACTGTGGGAATCTACTGATCACTTTGGGAATGTACTGATCACTGTGGGAACGTACAGATCAATGCGGGAATGTACTGATCACTGTGGGAATGTACTGATCACTGGGGGAATATACTGACCACTGCGCGAATGTACTGATCACTGCAGGAATGTACTGATCAGAGCGGGAATATTATAATCACTGTGGGAATGCATTGATCACTGCTGTAATGTTTTGATCACTGTGGGAATGTACTGATCACTGTGGGAATGTATTGATCACTGCGGGATTGTATTGATCATTGTGCGAATGTTCTGATCACTGTGGAAATGTAATGATCATTTGGGAATGTACTGATCACTGTGGAAATCTAATGATCACTGTGGGAATGTACTGATCACTGTGGAAATGTACTGATCAGTGTGGGAATCTTCTAATCATTGTGGGAATGTATTGATCATGGCTGGTAAGTTTTGACCACTGTGGGAATGCAATGATCACTGTGGGAATGTATTGATAACTGTGGGAACGTACTGATCACTGCGGGAATGTACTGATCGCTGTGGAAATGTTTTGTTCACTGCGGGAATGTACTGATCACTGTTGGAATGTCCTTATCACTGTGGGAATCTACTGATCACTTTGGGAATGTACTGATAAATGGGAATGTACTGATCACTGTGGAAATGTATTGATCACTGTGGAAATGTACTGATCACTGTGGGAATATACTGATCACTGTGGGAATGTACTGATCACTGTGGGAATGTACTGATCACTATTGGAATGTCCTGATCACTGTGGAAATGTACTGATCATCGCGGGAATTTACTGATCACTGCGGGAATGTACTGATCACTGCGATGATATACTGATCACTTTGGGAATGTACTGATAAACGGGAATATACTGATCAGTGTTGGAATGTACTAATCACTGTGGGAATGTAGTGATCACCACAGGAATGAACTGATCACTGAGGGAATGTACTGAAATCTGTGGGACTGTAGTGATCACTGCGGGAATGTATTGATAAAGGTGGGAATGTACTGATCACTGCGGGAATGTACTGATCACTGTGGGAATCTACTGATCACTGTGGAAATGTACTGATCGCTGCGAGAATCTTCTGATCACTGTGGGAATGTATTGATCACTGTGGGAATGTACTGATCAATGTTGGAATGTCCTGATCACTGTGGAAATGTATGATCATTGTGGGAATGTACTGATCGCTGTCTAAATGTACTGATGCCTGTGGGAATGTCATAATCACTGCGGGGATATTCTAATCAATGTGGGAATATATTGAACACTGCTGGAATGTTTTGATCACTGTGGGAATGTACTGATCACTGTGGCAATGTATTGATCACTGCAGGATTTTATTGATCATTGTGGGAATGTTCTGATCACTGTGGAAATGTAATGATCACTGTAGGAATGTACTGATCACTGTGGAAATCTAATGATCACTGTGGGAATATATTGATCAGTGCGGGAATGTAATGACACTGTTGGAAAGTACTGATCACTGTGGGAATATATTGATCAGTGCGGGAATGTAATGATCACTGTTGCAATGTATTGATCACTGTAGCAATATTCTGATCACTTTGGGAATGTACCGATCACTGTGAGAATGTACTGATCACTGTGGGAATCTACTGATCACTTTGGGAATGTACTGATAAATGGGAATGCACTGATCAGTGTGGGAATGTTTTGTTCACTGCGGGAATGAATTGATCACTGCGGGAATGTACTGATTAATGCGGTAATATGCTGATCACTTTGGGAATGTACTGATAAACGGGAATGTACTGATCAGTGTGGGAACGTACTGATCACTGGAAGAATGTACTGATCACTGTGGGAACGTACAGATCAATGTGGGAATGTACTGATCACTGTGGGAATGTACTGATCACTGTGGGAATGTACTGATCACTGTGGCAATGTATTGATCACTGCAGGATTTTATTGATCATTGTGGGAATGTTCTGATCACTGTGGAAATGTAATGATCACTGTGGGAATGTACAGATCACTGTGGGAATATATTGATCAGTGCGGGAATGTAATGATCACTGTTGCAATGTACTAATCACTGTGAGAATATTCTGATCACTGTGGGAATGTATTGATCAGAGCCGGAATGTAATGACACTGTTGGAATATACTGATCACTGTGGGAATATATTGATCAGTGCGGGAATGTAATGATCACTGTTGGAATGTACTGATCACTGTGGGAATATTCTGATCACTTTGGGAATGTACCGATCACTGTGAGAATGTACTGATCACTGTGGGAATCTACTGATCACTTTGGGAATGTACTGATCACTGTGGGAACGTACAGATCAATGCGGGAATGTACTGATCACTGTGGGAATGTACTGATCACTGGGGGAATATACTGACCACTGCGCGAATGTACTGATCACTGCAGGAATGTACTGATCAGAGCGGGAATATTATAATCACTGTGGGAATGCATTGATCACTGCTGTAATGTTTTGATCACTGTGGGAATGTACTGATCACTGTGGGAATGTATTGATCACTGCGGGATTGTATTGATCATTGTGCGAATGTTCTGATCACTGTGGAAATGTAATGATCATTTGGGAATGTACTGATCACTGTGGAAATCTAATGATCACTGTGGGAATGTACTGATCACTGTGGAAATGTACTGATCAGTGTGGGAATCTTCTCATCACTGTGAGAATGTATTGATCATGGCTGGTAAGTTTTGACCACTGTGGGAATGCAATGATCACTGTGGGAATGTATTGATAACTGTGGGAACTTACTGATCACTGCGGGAATATATTGATCAGTGCGGGAATGTAATGATCACTGTTGCAATGTACTAATCACTGTGAGAATATTCTGATCACTGTGGGAATGTATTGATCAGAGCCGGAATGTAATGACACTGTTGGAATATACTGATCACTGTGGGAATATATTGATCAGTGCGGGAATGTAATGATCACTGTTGGAATGTACTGATCACTGTGGGAATATTCTGATCACTTTGGGAATGTACCGATCACTGTGAGAATGTACTGATCACTGTGGGAATCTACTGATCACTTTGGGAATGTACTGATCACTGTGGGAACGTACAGATCAATGCGGGAATGTACTGATCACTGTGGGAATGTACTGATCACTGGGGGAATATACTGACCACTGCGCGAATGTACTGATCACTGCAGGAATGTACTGATCAGAGCGGGAATATTATAATCACTGTGGGAATGCATTGATCACTGCTGTAATGTTTTGATCACTGTGGGAATGTACTGATCACTGTGGGAATGTATTGATCACTGCGGGATTGTATTGATCATTGTGCGAATGTTCTGATCACTGTGGAAATGTAATGATCATTTGGGAATGTACTGATCACTGTGGAAATCTAATGATCACTGTGGGAATGTACTGATCACTGTGGAAATGTACTGATCAGTGTGGGAATCTTCTAATCATTGTGGGAATGTATTGATCATGGCTGGTAAGTTTTGACCACTGTGGGAATGCAATGATCACTGTGGGAATGTATTGATAACTGTGGGAACGTACTGATCACTGCGGGAATGTATTGATCGCTGTGGGAATGTACTGATCATTTGGGAATGTACTGATCACTGTGGAAATGTAATGATCACTGTGGGAATGTCCTAATCACTGTGGAAATGTATGATCATTGTGGGAATGTACTGATCACTGCGGGAATGTAATGATCATTTGGGAATGCATCGATCACTGTGGAAATCTAATGATCACTGTTGGAATGTACTGATCACTGTGGAAATGTACTGATCAGTGTGGGAATCGTCTAATCACTGTGGGAATGTATTGATCATGGCTGGTAAGTTTTGACCACTGTGGGAATGCAATGATCACTGTGGGAATGTATTGATAACTGTGGGAACGTACTGATCACTGCAGGAATGTACTGATCACTGTGGAAATGTACTGATCACTATGGGAATGTCATAATCACTGCGGGGATGTTCTAATCAATGTGGGAATATATTGAACACTGCTGGAATGTTTTGATCACTGTGGGAATGTACTGATCACTGTGGCAATGTATTGATCACTGCAGGATTTTATTGATCATTGTGGGAATGTTCTGATCACTGTGGAAATGTAATGATCACTGTGGGAATGTACTGATCACTGTGGAAATCTAATGATCACTGTGGGAATATATTGATCAGTGCGGGAATGTAATGACACTGTTGGAAAGTACTGATCACTGTGGGAATATATTGATCAGTGCGGGAATGTAATGATCACTGTTGCAATGTACTGATCACTGTGGCAATATTCTGATCACTTTGGGAATGTACCGATCACTGTGAGAATGTACTGATCACTGTGGGAATCTACTGATCACTTTGGGAATGTACTGATAAATGGGAATGTACTGATCACTGTGAGAATATTCTGATCACTGTGGGAATATATTGATCAGAGCCGGAATGTAATGACACTGTTGGAATATTCTGATCACTGTGGGAATGTATTGATCAGTGCGGGAATGTAATGATCACTGTTGGAATGTACTGATCACTGTGGCAATATTCTGATCACTTTGGGAATGTACCGATCACTGTGAGAATGTACTGATCACTGTGGGTATCTACTGATCGCTTTGGGAATGTACTGATAAATGGGAATGTACTGATCACTGTGGGAATGTACTGATCACTGTGGGAATGTATTGAGCACTCCAGGAATGCAATGATCTCTGTTTAAATGTCCTGATCACTGTGGGAATCTACTGATCACTTTGGGAATGTACTGGTAAATGGGAATGTACTGATCAGTGTGGGAATGCACTGATCAGTGTGGGAATGTTTTGTTCACTGCGGGAATCAATTGATCACTGCGGGAATGTACTGATTAATGCGGTAATATGCTGATCACTTTGGGAATGTACTGATAAACGGGAATGTACTGATCAGTGTGGGAATGTACTGATCACTGGAAGAATGTACCGATCACTGTGGGAACGTACAGATCAATGTGGGAATGTACTGATCACTGTGGGAATGTACTGATCACTGTGGCAATGTATTGATCACTGTGGGAACGTACAGATCAATGTGGGAATGTACTGATCAATGTGGGAATGTACTGATCACTGTGGGAATGTACTGATCACTGTGGCAATGTATTGATCACTGCAGGATTTTATTGATCATTGTGGGAATGTTCTGATCACTGTGGAATTGTAATGATCACTGTGGGAATGTACAGATCACTGTGGGAATATATTGATCAGTGCGGGAATGTAATGACACTGTTGGAATGTACTGATCACTGTGGGAATATATTGATCAGTGCGGGAATGTAATGATCACTGTTGCAATGTACTAATCACTGTGAGAATATTCTGATCACTGTGGGAATGTATTGATCAGAGCCGGAATGTAATGACACTGTTGGAATATACTGATCACTGTGGGAATATATTGATCAGTGCGGGAATGTAATGATCACTGTTGGAATGTACTGATCACTGTGGGAATATTCTGATCACTTTGGGAATGTACCGATCACTGTGGGAATCTACTGATCACTTTGGGAATGTACTGATCACTGTGGGAATGTACTGATCACTGTGGGAATATACTGATCACTGTGGGAATATACTGATAAATGGGAATGTACTAATCACTTTGGGAATGTACTGATAAATGGGAATGTACTGATCACTGTGGGAATGTTTAGTTCACTGCGGGAATGTACTGATCACTTTTGGAATGTCCTGATCACTTTGGGAATGTACTGATAAACGGGAATGTACTGATAAGTGTGGGAATGCACTAATCACTGCGGGAATGTTCTTAACACTGTGGGAATGTACTGATCACTGTGGGAATATATTGATCACTGCAGGAATGTACTATTCACAGTGGGAATGTACTGATCACTGGGAATGTACTGATCACTGGGGGAATGTAGTGATCCCTGAGGAAACGTATTGATCACTCCGGGAATGTAATGATCTCTGTTTAAATGTACTGATCACTGTGGAAATGTACAGCTCACTGTGGGAATGTACTGATCCCTGAGGGAATATATTGATCAGTGTGGGAAAGTAATGATCACTGTTGGAATGTACTGATCGCTGTGGGAATATTCTGATCACTGCAGGAATGTACTGATCACTGTGGGAATGTTTAGTTCACTACGGGAATGTACTGATCACTTTTGGAATGTCCTGATCACTTTGGGAATGTACTGATAAACGGGAATGTACTGATCTGTGTGGCAATGTACTAATCACTCCGGGAATGTAGTGATCACCACGGGAATGAACTGATCACTGTGGGAATGTACTGAAATCTGTGGGAATGTACTGATCACTGCAGGAATGTATTGATAAAGGTGGGAACGTGCTGATCACTGTGGGAATGTACTGATCACTGTGGAAATGTACTGATCACTGCGAGAATCTTCTGATCACTGTGGGAATGTATTGATCACTGTGGGAACATACTGATCGCTGCGGGAATGTTGGGATCACTGTGGGAATGTACTGATCACAGTGGGAATGTATTGATCACTGCAGGAATATACTAATCACCGTGGGAATGTACTGATCACTGTGGGAATGTACTGATCCCTGAGGAAACGTATTGATCACTCCGGGAATGTAATGATCTCTGTTTAAATGTACTGATCACTGTGGAAAAGTACAGCTCACTGTGGGAATGTACTGATCCCTGAGGGAATATATTGATCAGTGCGGGAATGTAATGATCACTGTTGGAATGTCCTGATCACTGTGGGAATCTACTGATCACTTTGGGAATGTACTGATAAATGGGAATGTACTGATCACTGTGGGAATGTACTGATCGCTGTGGGAACGTACAGATCAATGTGGGAATGTATTGATAACTGTGGGAATGCACTAATCGCTGCGGGAATGTACTGATCACTGGGGGAATATACTGATCACTGCGCGATTGTACTGATAAACGGGAATGTACTGATCAGTGTGGGAATATACTGATCATTTGGGGAATATACTGATCACTGTGGGAATGTATTGATCACTGTGGGGATGTATTGATCACTCCAGGAAAGCAATGATCTCTGTTTAAATGTACTGATCACTGTGGAAATGTACTGCTCACTGTGGGAATGTACTGATCCCTGAGGGAATATACCGGTCACTTTGGGAATGTACTGATAAATGGGAATGTACTGATCAATGTGGGAATGTACTAATCACTGCGGGAATGTAGTGATCACCACGGGAATGAACTGATCACCGTGGGAATGTACTGAAATCTGTGGGAATGTACTGATCACTGCGGGAATGTATTGATAAAGGTGGGAATGTGCTGATCATTGTGGGAATGTACTGATCACTGTGGAAATGTATTGATCACTGCAGGATTTTATTGATGATTGTGGGAATGTTCTGATCACTGTGGAAATGTAATGATCACTCTGGGAATGTACAGATCACTGTGGAAATCTAATGATCACTATGGGAATGTATTGATCAGTGCGGGAATGTAATGACACTGTTGGAAAGTACTGATCACTGTGGGAATATATTGATCAGTGCTGGAATGTAATGATCTCTGTTGCAATGTACTGATCACTGTGGGAATATACTGATCACTGTGGGAATGTATTGATCAGTGCGGGAATGTAATGACACTGTTGGAATATACTGATCACTGTGGGAATATATTGATCAGTGCGGGAATGTAATGATCACTGTTGGAATGTACTGATCACTGTGGGAATATTCTGATCACTTTGGGAACGTACCAATCACTGTAAGAATGTACTGATCACTGTGGGAATCTACTGATCACTATGGGAATGTACTGATAAATGGGAATGTACTGATCACTGTGGGAATATACTGATCACTGTGGGAATATACTGATAAATGGGAATGTATTGATCACTTTGGGAATGTACTGATAAATGGGAATGTACTGATCTCTGTGGGAAGGTACTGATCACTGTGGGAATATACTGATCACTGCGGGAATGCACTGATCAGTGTGGGAATGATTTGTTCACTGCGGGAATGTATTGATCACTGCGGGAATGTATTGATCACTGTGGAAATGTAATGATCATTTGGGAATGTACTGATCACTGTGGCAATCTAATGATCACTGTGGGAATGTACTGATCACTGTGGAAATCTAATGATCACTGTGGGAATATATTGATTAGTGCGGGAATGTAATGATCGCTGCGAGAATCTTCTGATTACTGTGGGAATGTATTGATCACTGTGGGAACATACTAATCTCTGCAGGAAAGTTGGGATCACTGTGCGAATGTACTGATTACTGTGGGAATGTACCGATCACTGTGGGAATGTTTTGTTCACTGCGGGAATGTACTGATCACTGTTGGAATGTCCTTATCACTGTGCGAATCTACTGATCACTTTGGGAATGTACTGATAAATGGGAATGTACTGATCACTGTGGAAATGTATTGATCACTGTGGGAATATATCGATCACTGTGGGAATATACTGATCACTATTGGAATGTCCTGATCACTGTGGAAATATGCTGATCATTGCGGGAATTTACTGATCACTGCGGGAATGTACTGATCACTGCGGTGATATACTGATCACTTTGGGAATGTACTGATAAACGGGAAGGTACTGATCAGTGTGGGAATGTACTAATCACTGCGGGAATGTAGTGATCACCGCAGGAATGAACTGATCACTGAGGGAATGTACTGAAATCTGTGGGACTATAGTGATCACTGCGGGAATGTATTGATAAAGGTGGGAATGTACTGATCACTGTGGGAATGTACTGATCACTGTGGAAATGTACTGATCAATGTTGGAATGTCCTGATAACTGTGGAAATGTATAATCATTGTGGGAATGTACTGATCACTGCGGGAATGTACTGATCACTGTGGAAATGTTCTGATCGGTGCGAGAATCGTCTGATCACTGTGGGAATGTATTGATCGCTGTGGGAATGTACTGATCATTTGGGAATGTACTGATCACTGTGGAAATCTAATGATCACTGTGGGAATGTCCTAATCACTGTGGAAATGTATGATCATTGTGGGAATGTACTGATCACTGCGGGAATGTAATGATCATTTGGGAATGCATCGATCACTGTGGAAATCTAATGATCACTGTTGGAATGTACTGATCACTGTGGAAATGTACTGATCAGTGTGGGAATCGTCTAATCACTGTGGGAATGTATTGATCATGGCTGGTAAGTTTTGACCACTGTGGGAATGCAATGATCACTGTGGGAATGTATTGATAACTGTGGGAACGTACTGATCACTGCAGGAATGTACTGATCACTGTGGAAATGTACTGATCACTATGGGAATGTCATAATCACTGCGGGGATGTTCTAATCAATGTGGGAATGTATTGAACACTGCTGGAATGTTTTGATCACTGTGGGAATGTACTGATCTCTGCGGGAATGTATTGATCACTGCAGGATTTTATTGATCATTGTGGGAATGTTCTGATCACTGTGGGAATGTATTGATCAGAGCCGGAATGTAATGACACTGTTGGAATATTCTGATCACGGTGGGAATGTATTGATCAGTGCGGGAATGTAATGATCACTGTTGGAATGTACTGATCACTGTGGCAATATTCTGATCACTTTGGGAATGTACCGATCACTGTGAGAATGTAATGATCACTGTGGGAATCTACTGATCACTTTGGGAATGTACTGATAAATGGGAATGTACTGATCACTGTGGGAATGTACTGATCACTGTGGGAATATACTGATCACTGCGGGAATGTATTGATCACTGTGGGAATGTATTGAGCACTCCAGGAATGCAATGATCTCTGTTTAAATGTCCTGATCACTGTGGGAATCTACTGATCACTTTGGGAATGTACTGGTAAATGGGAATGTACTGATCAGTGTGGGAATGCACTGATCAGTGTGGGAATGTTTTGTTCACTGCGGGAATCAATTGATCACTGCGGGAATGTACTGATTAATGCGGTAATATGCTGATCACTTTGGGAATGTACTGATAAACGGGAATGTACTGATCAGTGTGGGAATGTACTGATCACTGGAAGAATGTACTGATCACTGTGGGAACGTACAGATCAATGTGGGAATGTACTGATCAATGTGGGAATGTACTGATAACTGTGGGAATATACTGATCACTGTGGCAATGTATTGATCACTGCAGGATTTTATTGATCATTGTGGGAATGTTCTTAACACTGTGGGAATGTACTGATCACTGTGGGAATATATTGATCAGTGCGGGAATGTAATGACACTGTTGGAATGTATTGATCACTGTGGGAGTATATTGATCAGTGCGTGAATGTAATGACACTGTTGGAATGTACTGATCACTGTGGGAATATATTGATCAGTGCGGGAATGTAATGATCACTGTTGCAATGTACTAATCACTGTGAGAATATTCTGATCACTGTGGGAATGTATTGATCAGAGCCGGAATGTAATGACACTGTTGGAATATACTGAACACTGTGGGAATATATTGATCAGTGCGGGAATGTAATGATCACTGTTGGAATGTACTGATCACTGTGGGAATATTCTGATCACTTTGGGAATGTACCGATCACTGTGAGAATGTACTGATCACTGTGGGAATGTACTGATCACTTTGGGAATGTACTGATAAATGGGAATGTACTGATCACTGTGGGAATGTACTGATCACTGTGGGAATATACTGATAAATGGGAATGTACTAATCACTTTGGGAATGTACTGATAAATGGGAATGTACTGATCACTGTGGGAATGTTTAGTTCACTGCGGGAATGTACTGATCACTTTGGGAATGTACTGATAAACGGGAATGTACTGATAAGTGTGGGAATGCACTAATCACTGCGGGAATGTTCTTAACACTGTGGGAATGTACTGATCACTGTGGGAATATATTGATCAGTGCGGGAATGTAATGCCACTGTTGGAATGTACTGATCACTGTGGGAATATATTGATCAGTGCGGGAATGTAATGACACTGTTGGAATGTACTGATCACTGTGGGAATATATTGATCAGTGCGTGAATGTAATGACACTGTTGGAATGTACTAATCACTGTGAGAATATTCTGATCACTGTGGGAATGTATTGATCAGAGCCGGAATGTAATGACACTGTTGGAATATACTGATCACTGTGGGAATATATTGATCAGTGCGGGAATGTAATGATCACTGTTGGAATGTACTGATCACTGTGGGAATATTCTGATCACTTTGGGAATGTACTGATCACTGTGAGAATGTACTGATCACTGTGGGAATGTACTGATCACTTTGGGAATGTACTGATAAATGGGAATGTACTGATCACTGTGGGAATGTACTGATCACTGTGGGAATATACTGATCACTGTGGGAATATACTGATAAATGGGAATGTACTAATCACTTTGGGAATGTACTGATAAATGGGAATGTACTGATCACTGTGGGAATGTTTAGTTCACTGCGGGAATGTACTGATCACTTTGGGAATGTACTGATAAACGGGAATGTACTGATAAGTGTGGGAATGCACTAATCACTGCGGGAATGTTCTTAACACTGTGGGAATGTACTGATCACTGTGGGAATATATTGATCACTGCAGGAATGTACTGTTCACAGTGGGAATGTACTGATCACTGGGAATGTACTGATCACTGTGGGAATGTAGTGATCCCTGAGGAAACGTATTGATCACTCCGGGAATGTAATGATCTCTGTTTAAATGTACTGATCACTGTGGAAATGTACAGCTCACTGTGGGAATGTACTGATCCCTGAGGGAATATATTGATCAGTGTGGGAAAGTAATGCTCACTGTGGGAATGTACTGATCCCTGAGGGAATATACTGGTCACTTTGGGAATGTACTGATAAATGGGAATGTACTGATCAGTGTGGGAATGTACTAATCACTGCGGGAATGTAGTGATCACCACGGGAATGAACTGATCACTGTGGGAATGTACTGAAATCTGTGGGAATGTACTGATCACTGCGGGACTGTATTGATAAAGGTGGGAATGTGCTGATCACTGTGGGAATATATTGATCAGTGCGGGAATGTATTGATCAGTGCGGGAATGTAATGATCACTGTGGGAATATATTGATCAGTGCGGGAATGTAATGATCACTGTGGAAATGTAATGATCACTGTGGGAATGTACTGATCACTGTGGAAATCTAATGATAACTGTCGGAATATATTGATCAGTGCGGGAATGTAATGATCACTGTTGGAATGTACTGATCACTGTGGGAATATATTGATCAGTGCGGGAATGTAATGATCACTGTGGAAATGTAATGATCACTGTGGGAATGTACTGATCACTGTGGAAATCTAATGATCACTGTCGGAATATATTGATCAGTGCGGGAATGTAATGATCACTGTTGGAATGTACTGATCACTGTGGGAATATTCTGATCACTTTGGGAATGTACCGATCACTGTGAGAATGTACTGATCACTGTGGGAATCTACTGATCACTTTGGGAATGTACTGATAAATGGGAATGTACTGATCACTGTGGGAATATACTGATCACTGTGGGAATATACTGATAAATGGGAATGTACTGATCACTTTGGGAATGTACTGATAAATGGGAATGTACTGATCTCTGTGGGAAGGTACTGATCACTGTGGGAATATACTGATCACTGTGGGAATGCACTGATCAGTGTGAGAATGTTTTGTTCACTGCGGGAATGTATTGATCACTGCGGGAATGTACTGATCACTGCAGGAATGTACTGTTTAATGCGGTAATATGCTGATCACTTTGGGAATGTACTGATAAACGGGAATGTACTAATCAGTGTGGGAACGCACTGATCACTGTGGGAATGTACTGATTAATGTTGGAATGTCCTGATCACTGTGGAAATGTATGATCATTGTGTGAATGTACTCATCACTGCGGGAATGTACTGATCACTGCGGTGATATACTGATCACTATGGGAATGTACTGATCAACGGGAATGTACTGATCAGTGTGGGAATGTACTAATCACTGCGGGAATGTAGTGATCACCGCAGGAATGAACTGATCACTGAGGGAATGTACTGAAATCTGTGGGACGGTAGTGATCACTGCGGGAATGTATTGATAAAGGTGGGAATGTACTGATCACTGCGGGAATGTACTGATCACTGTGGGAATGTACTGATCACTGTGGTTTGTACTGATTGCTGCGAGAATCTTCTGATCACTGTGGGAATGTATTGATCACTGTGGGAATGTACTGATCAATGTTGGAATGTCCTGATCACTGTGGAAATGTATGATCATTGTGGGAATGTACTGATCACTGCGGGAATGTACTGATCACTGTTGGAACGTACAGATCAATGCGGAATGTATTGATAACTGTGGGAATGTACTGATCACTGTGGGAATGTATTGATCACTGAGGGATTGTATTGATCATTGTGCGAATGTTCTGATCACTGTGGAAATGTAATGATCATTTGGGAATGTACTGATCACTGTGGAAATCTAATGATCACTGTGGGAATGTACTGATCACTGTGGGAACGTACAGATCAATGCGGGAATGTATTGATAAATGTGGGAATGCACTGATCACTGCGGGAATGTACTGATCACTGTGGGAATGTACTGATTACTGTGGGAATGTACTGATCACTGGGGGAATATACTGATCACTGCGCGAATGTACTGATCACTGCAGGAATGTACTGCTCATTGCGTGAATGTACTGATCACTTGGGGAATATACTGATCACTGTGGGAATGTATTGATCACTCCAGGAATGCAATGATCTCTGTGTAAATGTACTGATCACTGTGGAAATTTACTGCTCACTGTGGGAATGTACTGATCCCTGAGGGAATATATTGATCAGTGCAGGAATGTAATGATCACTGTGGGAATGTATTGATCACTGCGGGAACTTATTGATCATTGTGGGAATGTTCTGATCACAATGGAAAATACAATGATCACTGTGGGAATGTACTGATCACTGTGGAAATCTAATGATTACTGTGGGAATGTACTGATCAATGTGGGAATGTATTGATCACTCCAGGAATGCACTGATCAGTGTGGGAATGTACTGATTACTGCGGGAATGTACTGATCACTGTGGGAATGTATTGGTCACTCCAGGAATGCAATGATCTCTGTTCAAATGTACTGATCACTGTGGAAATGTACTGCTCACTATGGGAATGTACTGATCCCTGAGGGAATATATTGATCAGTGTGGGAAAGTAATGATCACTGTTGGAATGTACTGATCGCTGTGGGAATATTCTGATCACTGCGGGCATGTACCGATCACTGGGGGAATGTTTAGTTCACTGCGGGAATGTACTGATCACTTTTGGAATGTCCTGATCACTTTGGGAATGTACTGATAAACGGGAATGTACTGATAAGTGTGGGAATGCACTAATCACTGCGGGAATGTTCTTAACACTGTGGTAATGTACTGATCACTGTGGGAATATATTGATCACTGCAGGAATGTACTGTTCACAGTGGGAATGTACTGATCACTGGGAATGTACTGATCACTGTGGGAATGTAGTGATCCCTTAGGAAATGTATTGATCACTCCGGGAATGTAATGATCTCTGTTTAAATGTACTGATCACTGTGGAAATGTACAGCTCACTGTGGGAATGTACTGATCCCTGAGGGAATATATTGATCAGTGCGGGAATGTAATGATCACTGTGGGAATGTATTGATCACTGCGGGAATGTACTGATCACTTGGGGAAAATGCTGATCACTGTGGGAATGCATTGATCACTCCAGGAATGCAATGATCTCTGTGTAAATGTACTGATCACTGTGGAAATTTACTGATAAACGGGAATGTACTGATCAGTGTGGGAATGTACTAATCACTGCGGGAATGTAGTGATCACCGCGGGAATGAACTGATCACTGTGGGAATGTACTGATCACTGCAGGAATGTATTGATAAAAGTGGGAACGTGCTGATCACTGTGGGAATGTACTGATCACTGTGGAAATGTACTGATCACTGCGAGAATCTTCTGATCACTGTGGGAATGTATTGATAACTGTGGGAATGCACTAATCGCTGCGGAAATGTACTGATCACTGGGGGAATATACTGATCACTGCGCGATTGTACTGATAAACGGGAATGTACTGATCAGTGTGGGAATGTACTGATCATTTGGGGAATATACTGATCACTGTGGGAATGTATTGATCACTGTGGGATGTATTGATCACTCCAGGAAAGCAATGATCTCTGTTGGAATGTACTGATCGCTGTGGGAATATTATGATCACTGCAGGAATGTACCGATCACTGTGGGAATGTTTAGTTCACTACGGGAATGTACTGATCACTTTTGGAATGTCCTGATCACTTTGGGAATGTACTGATAAACGGGAATGTACTGATCACTGCGGGAATGAACTGATCACTGTGGGAATATACTGATCACTTTGGGAATGTACTGATAAACAGGAATGTACTGATCAGTGTGGGAATGTACTAATCACTCCGGGAATGTAGTGATCACCACGGGAATGAACTGATCACTGTGGGAATGTACTGAAATCTGTGGGAATGTACTGATCACTGCGGGAATGTATTGATAAAGGTGGGAATATGCTGATCAATGTGGGAATGTATTGATCACTGTGGGAACATACTGATCTCTGCAGGAAAGTTGGGATCACTATGGGAATGTACTGATTAGTGTGGGAATGTACCGATCACTGTGGAAATGTTTTGTTCACTGCGGGAATGTACTGATCACTGTTGGAATGTCCTTATCACTGTGGGAATCTACTGATCACTTTGGGAATGTACTGATAAATGGGAATGTACTGATCACTGTGGAAATGTATTGATCACTGTGGAAATGTACTGATCACTGTGGGAATATACTGATCACTGTGGGAATGTACTGATCACTATTGGAATGTCCTGATCACTGTGGAAATGTACTGATCATTGCGGGAATTTACTGATCACTGCGGGAATGTACTGATCACTGCGGTGATATACTGATCACTTTGGGAATGTACTGATAAACGGGAATGTACTGATCAGTGTTGGAATGTACTAATCACTGTGGGAATGTAGTGATCACCGCAGGAATGAACTGATCACTGAGGGAATGTACTGAAATCTGTGGGACTGTAGTGATCACTGCGGGAATGTATTGATAAAGGTGGGAATGTACTGATCACTGTGGGAATGTACTGATCACTGTGGAAATGTTCTGATCGCTGCGAGAATCTTCTGATCACTGTGGGAATGTATTGATCACTGTGGGAATGTACTGATCAATGTTGGAATGTCCTGATCACTGTGGAAATGTATGATCATTGTGGGAATGTACTGATCACTGTGGGAATGTACTGATCAATGTTGGAACGTACAGATCAATGCAGAATGTATTGATAACTGTGGGAATGCACTGATCACTGCGCGGATGTACTGATCAGAGCGGGAATATTATAATCACTGTGGGAATGCATTGATCACTGCTGTAATGTTTTGATCACTGTGGGAATGTACTGATCACTGTGGGAATGTATTGATCACTGCGGGATTGTATTGATCATTGTGCGAATGTTCTGATCACTGTGGAAATGTAATGATCATTTGGGAATGTACTGATCACTGTGGAAATCTAATGATCACTGTGGGAATGTACTGATCACTGTGGAAATGTACTGATCAGTGTGGGAATCTTCTAATCACTGTGGGAATGTATTGATCATGGCTGGTAAGTTTTGACCACTGTGGGAATGCAATGATCACTGTGGGAATGTATTGATAACTGTGGGAACGTACTGATCACTGCGGGAATGTACTGATCGCTGTGGAAATGTACTGATGCCTGTGGGAATGTCATAATCACTGCGGGGATGTTCTAATCAATGTGGGAATATATTGAACACTGCTGGAATGTTTTGATCACTGCAGGATATTATTGATGATTGTGGGAATGTTCTGATCACTGTGGAAATGTAATGATCACTGTGGGAATGTACTGATCACTGTGGAAATCTAATGATCACTGTGGGAATGTATTGATCAGTGCGGGAATGTAATGACACTGTTGGAATGTACTGATCACTGTGGGAATATATTGATCAGTGCAGGCATGTAATGATCACTGTTGCAATGTACTGATCACTGTGGCAATATTCTGATCACTTTGGGAATGTACCGATCACTGTGAGAATGTACTGATCACTGTGGGAATCTACTGATCACTTTGGGAATGTACTGATAAATGGGAATGTACTGATCACTGTGAGAATATTCTGATCACTGTGGGAATGTATTGATCAGAGCCGGAATGTAATGACACTGTTGGAATATTCTGATCACTGTGGGAATATACTGATCACTGCTGGAATGTATTGATCACTGTGGGAATGTATTGAGCACTCCAGGAATGCAATGATCTCTGTTTAAATGTCCTGATCACTGTGGGAATCTACTGATCACTTTGGGAATGTACTGGAAAATGGGAATGTACTGATCAGTGTGGGAATGCAACTGATCAGTGTGGGAATGTTTTCTTCACTGCGGGAATGAATTGATCACTGCGGGAATGTACTGATTAATGCGGTAATATGCTGATCACTTTGGGAATGTACTGATAAACGGGAATGTACTGATCAGTGTGGGAATGTACTGATCACTGGAAGAATGTACTGATCACTGTGGGAACTTACAGATCAATGTGAGAATGTACTGATCAATGTGGGAATGTACTGATCACTGTGGGAATGTACTGATCACTGTGGCAATGTATTGATCACTGCAGGATTTTATTGATCATTGTGGGAATGTTCTGATCACTGTGGAAATGTAATGATCACTGTGGGAATGTACAGATCACTGTGGGAATATATTGATCAGTGCGGGAATGTAATGACACTGTTGGAATGTACTGATCACTGTGGGAATATATTGATCAGTGCGTGAATGTAATGACACTGTTGGAATGTACTAATCACTGTGAGAATATTCTGATCACTGTGGGAATGTATTGATCAGAGCCGGAATGTAATGACACTGTTGGAATATACTGATCACTGTGGGAATATATTGATCAGTGCGGGAATGTAATGATCACTGTTGGAATGTACTGATCACTGTGGGAATATTCTGATCACTTTGGGAATGTACCGATCACTGTGAGAATGTACTGATCACTGTGGGAATGTACTGATCACTTTGGGAATGTACTGATAAATGGGAATGTACTGATCACTGTGGGAATGTACTGATCACTGTGGGAATATACTGATCACTGTGGGAATATACTGATAAATGGGAATGTACTAATCACTTTGGGAATGTACTGATAAATGGGAATGTACTGATCACTGTGGGAATGTTTAGTTCACTGCGGGAATGTACTGATCACTTTGGGAATGTACTGATAAACGGGAATGTACTGATAAGTGTGGGAATGCACTAATCACTGCGGGAATGTTCTTAACACTGTGGGAATGTACTGATCACTGTGGGAATATATTGATCACTGCAGGAATGTACTGTTCACAGTGGGAATGTACTGATCACTGGGAATGTACTGATCACTGTGGGAATGTAGTGATCCCTGAGGAAACGTATTGATCACTCCGGGAATGTAATGATCTCTGTTTAAATGTACTGATCACTGTGGAAATGTACAGCTCACTGTGGGAATGTACTGATCCCTGAGGGAATATATTGATCAGTGTGGGAAAGTAATGCTCACTGTGGGAATGTACTGATCCCTGAGGGAATATACTGGTCACTTTGGGAATGTACTGATAAATGGGAATGTACTGATCAGTGTGGGAATGTACTAATCACTGCGGGAATGTAGTGATCACCACGGGAATGAACTGATCACTGTGGGAATGTACTGAAATCTGTGGGAATATATTGATCAGTGCGGGAATGTAATGATCACTGTGGAAATGTAATGATCACTGTGGGAGTGTACTGATCACTGTGGAAATCTAATGATCACTGTCGGAATATATTGATCAGTGCGGGAATGTAATGATCACTGTTGGAATGTACTGACCACTGTGGGAATATATTGATCAGTGCGGGAATGTAATGATCACTATTGGAATGTACTGATCACTGTGGGAATATTCTGATCACTTTGGGAATGTACCGATCACTGTGAGAATGTACTGATCACTGTGGGAATCTACTGATCACTTTGGGAATGTACGGATAAATGGGAATGTACTGATCACTGTGGGAATATACTGACCACTGTGGGAATATACTGATAAATGGGAATGTACTGATCACTTTGGGAATGTACTGATAAATGGGAATGTACTGATCTCTGTGGGAAGGTACTGATCACTGTGGGAATACACTGATCACTGTGGGAATGCACTGATCAGTGTGAGAATGTTTTGTTCACTGCGGGAATGTATTGATCACTGCGGGAATGTACTGATCACTGCAGGAATGTACTGTTTAATGCGGTAATATGCTGATCACTTTGGGAATGTACTGATAAACGGGAATGTACTAATCAGTGTGGGAACGCACTGATCACTGTGGGAATGTACTGATCAATGTTGGAATGTCCTGATCACTGTGGAAATGTATGATCATTGTGGGAATATACTCATCACTGCGGGAATGTTCTGATCACTGCGGTGATATACTGATCACTATGGGAATGTACTGATAAACGGGAATGTACTGAGCAGTGTGGGAATGTACTAATCACTGCGGGAATGTAGTGATCACCGCAGGAATGAACTGATCACTGAGGGAATGTACTGAAATCTGTGGGACGGTAGTGATCACTGCGGGAATGTATTGATTAAGGTGGGAATGTACTGATCACTGCGGGAATGTACTGATCACTGTGGGAATGTACTGATCACTGTGGTATGTACTGATTGCTGCGAGAATCTTCTGATCACTGTGGGAATGTATTGATCACTGTGGGAATGTACTGATCAATGTTGGAATGTCCTGATCACTGTGGAAATGTATGATCATTGTGGGAATGTACTGATCACTGCGGGAATGTACTGATCACTGTTGGAACGTACAGATCAATGCGGAATGTATTGATAACTGTGGGAATGTACTGATCACTGTGGGAATGTATTGATCACTGAGGGATTGTATTGATCATTGTGCGAATGTTCTGATCACTGTGGAAATGTAATGATCATTTGGGAATGTACTGATCACTGTGGAAATCTAATGATCACTGTGGGAATGTACTGATCACTGTGGGAACGTACAGATCAATGCGGGAATGTATTGATAAATGTGGGAATGCACTGATCACTGCGGGAATGTACTGATCACTGTGGGAATGTACTGATCACTGGGAGAATATACTGATCACTGTGCGAATGTACTGATCACTGCAGGAATGTACTGCTCATTGCGGGAATGTACTGATCACTTGGGGAAAATGCTGATCACTGTGGGAATGTACTGATCACTCCAGGAATGCAATGATCTCTGTGTAAATGTACTGATCACTGTGGAAATTTACTGCTCACTGTGGGAATGTACTGATCCCTGAGGGAATATATTGATCAGTGCAGGAATGTAATGATCACTGTGGGAATGTATTGATCACTGCGGGAACTTATTGATCATTGTGGGTATGTTCTGATCACAATGGAAAATACAATGATCACTGTGGGAATGTACTGATCACTGTGGAAATCTAATGATTACTTTGGGAATGTACTGATCAATGTGGGAATGTATTGATCACTCCAGGAATGCACTGATCAGTGTGGGAATGTACTGATTACTGCGGGAATGTACTGATCACTGTGGGAATGTATTGGTCACTCCAGGAATGCAATGATCTCTGTTCAAATGTACTGATCACTGTGGAAATGTACTGCTCACTATGGGAATGTACTGATCCCTGAGGGAATATATTGATCAGTGTGGGAAAGTAATGATCACTGTTGGAATGTACTGATCGCTGTGGGAATATTCTGATCACTGCGGGCATGTACTGATCACTGGGGGAATGTTAAGTTCACTGCGGGAATGTACTGATCACTTTTGGAATGTCCTGATCACTTTGGGAATGTACTGATAAACGGGAATGTACTGATAAGTGTGGGAATGCACTAATCACTGCGGGAATGTTCTTAACACTGTGGGAATGTACTGATCACTGTGGGAATATATTGATCACTGCAGGAATGTACTGTTCACAGTGGGAATGTACTGATCACTGGGAATGTACTGATCACTGTGGGAATGTAGTGATCCCTGAGGAAATGTATTGATCACTCCGGGAATGTAATGATCTCTGTTTAAATGTACTGATCACTGTGGAAATGTACAGCTCACTGTGGGAATGTACTGATCCCTGAGGGAATATATTGATCAGTGCGGGAATGTAATGATCACTGTGGGAATGTATTGATCAATGCGGGAATGTACAGATCACTTGCGGAAAATGCTGATCACTGTGGGAATGCATTGATCACTCCAGGAATGCAATGATCTCTGTGTAAATGCACTGATCACTGTGGAAATTTACTGATAAACGGGAATGTACTGATCAGTGTGGGAATGTACTAATCACTGCGGGAATGTAGTGATCACCGCGGGAATGAACTGATCACTGTGGGAATTTACTGATCACTGTGGAAATGTACTGATCACTGCAAGAATCTTCTGATCACTGTGGGAATGTATTGATCACTGTGGGAACGTACTGATCTCTGCGGGAATGTATTGATCACTGCAGGATTTTATTGATCATTGTGGGAATGTTCTGATCACTGTGGAAATGTAATGATCACTGTGGGAATATATTGATCAGTGCGGGAATGTAATGATCACTGTTGGAATGTACTGATCACTGTGGGAATATTCTGATCACTTTGGGAATGCACCGATCACTGTGAGACTGTACTGATCACTGTGGGAATGTACTGATCACTTTGGGAATGTACTGATAAATAAGAATGTACAGATGACTGTGGGAATGTACTGATCACTGTGGGAATATACTGATCACTGTGGGAATATACTGATAAATGGGAATGTACTGATCACTTTGGAATGTACTGATAAATGGGAATGTACTGATCACTGTGGGATTGTACTGATCACTGTGGGAATATACTGATCACTGCGGGAATGCACTGATCAGTGTGGGAATGTTTTGTTCACTGCGGGAATGTATTGATCACAGCGGGAATGTACTGTTTAATGCGGTAATATGCTGATCACTTTGGGAATGTACTGATAAATGGGAATGTACTGATCAGTGTGGAAATGTACTGATCACTGAGGGAATGTACTGATCACTGTGGGAACGTACAGATCAATGCGGGAATGTACTGAACACTGTGGGAATGTACTGATCACTGGGGGAATATACTGACCACTGCGCGAATGTACTGATCACTGCAGGAATGTACTTATCATTGCGGGAATGTACTGATCACTTGGGGAATATACTGATCACTGCGGGAATGTATTGATCACTGTGGGGATGTATTGATCACTCCAGGAAAGCAATGATCTCTGTTTAAATGTACTGATCACGGTGGAAATGTACTGCTCACTGTGGGAATGTACTGATCCCTGAGGGAATATACTGATCACGTTGGGAATATACTGATAAACGGGAATGTACTGATCAGTGTGGGAATGTACTAATCACTCCGGGAATGTAGTGAACACCACGGGAATGAACTGATCACTGTGGGAATGTACTGAAATCTGTGGGAATGTACTGAAATCTGTGGGAATGTACTGATCACTGCGGGAATGTATTGATAAAGGTGGGAATATGCTGATCAATGTGGGAATGTATTGATCACTGTGGGAACATACTGATCTCTGTAGGAAAGTTGGGATCACTATGGGAATGTACTGATTAGTGTGGGAATGTACCGATCACTGTGGAAATGTTTTGTTCACTGCGGGAATGTACTGATCACTGTTGGAATGTCCTTATCACTGTGGGAATCTACTGATCACTTTGGGAATGTACTGATAAATGGGAATGTACTGATCACTGTGGAAATGTATTGATCACTGTGGAAATGTACTGATCACTGTGGGAATATACTGATCACTGTGGGAATGTACTGATCACTATTGGAATGTCCTGATCACTGTGGAAATGTACTGATCATTGCGGGAATTTACTGATCACTGCGGGAATGTACTGAAATCTGTGGGAATGTACTGATCACTGCGGGAATGTATTGATAAAGGTGGGAATATGCTGATCAATGTGGGAATGTATTGATCACTGTGGGAACATACTGATCTCTGTAGGAAAGTTGGGATCACTATGGGAATGTACTGATTAGTGTGGGAATGTACCGATCACTGTGGAAATGTTTTGTTCACTGCGGGAATGTACTGATCACTGTTGGAATGTCCTTATCACTGTGGGAATCTACTGATCACTTTGGGAATGTACTGATAAATGGGAATGTACTGATCACTGTGGAAATGTATTGATCACTGTGGAAATGTACTGATCACTGTGGGAATATACTGATCACTGTGGGAATGTACTGATCACTATTGGAATGTCCTGATCACTGTGGAAATGTACTGATCATTGCGGGAATTTACTGATCACTGCGGGAATGTACTGATCACTGCGGTGATATACTGATCACTTTGGGAATGTACTGATAAACGGGAATGTACTGATCAGTGTGGGAATGTACTAATCACTGCGGGAATGTAGTGATCACCGCAGGAATGAACTGATCACTGAGGGAATGTACTGAAATCTGTGGGACGGTAGTGATCACTGCGGGAATGTATTGATAAAGGTGGGAATGTACTGATCACAGCGGGAATGTACTGATCACTGTGGGAATGTACTGACCACTGTGGAAATATACTGATCGCTGCGAGAATCTTCTGATCACTGTGGGAATGTATTGATCACTGTGGGAATGTACTGATTAATGTTGGAACGTACAGATCAATGCGGAATGTATTGATAACTGTGGGAATGCACTGATCACTGCGCGGATGTACTGATCACAGCGGGAATATTATAATCACTGTGGGAATGTATTGATCACTGCGGGATTGTATTGATCATTGTGCGAATGTTCTGATCACTGTGGAAATGTAATGATCATTTGGGAATGTACTGATCACTGTGGAAATCTAATGATCACTGTGGGAATGTACTGATCACTGTGGAAATGTACTGATCAGTGTGGGAATCTTCTAATCACTGTGAGAATGTATTGATCATGGCTGGTAAGTTTTGACCACTGTGGGAATGCAATGATCACTGTGGGAATGTATTGATAACTGTGGGAACTTACTGATCACTGCGGGAATATATTGATCAGTGCGGGAATGTAATGATCACTGTTGCAATGTACTAATCACTGTGAGAATATTCTGATCACTGTGGGAATGTATTGATCAGAGCCGGAATGTAATGACACTGTTGGAATATACTGATCACTGTGGGAATATATTGATCAGTGCGGGAATGTAATGATCACTGTTGGAATGTACTGATCACTGTGGGAATATTCTGATCACTTTGGGAATGTACCGATCACTGTGAGAATGTACTGATCACTGTGGGAATCTACTGATCACTTTGGGAATGTACTGATCACTGTGGGAACGTACAGATCAATGCGGGAA
This sequence comes from Chiloscyllium punctatum, assembly GCF_047496795.1. NCBI lineage: Eukaryota > Metazoa > Chordata > Chondrichthyes > Orectolobiformes > Hemiscylliidae > Chiloscyllium > Chiloscyllium punctatum. The sequence continues at coordinate 160,541,084 of NC_092739.1, read as the reverse complement.
TGTACTGATCACTGTGGGAATGTACTGATCACTGGGGGAATATACTGATCACTGTGGGAATATTCTGATCACTTTGGGAATGCACCGATCACTGTGAGACTGTACTGATCACTGTGGGAATGTACTGATCACTTTGGGAATGTACTGATAAATAAGAATGTACAGATGACTGTGGGAATGTACTGATCACTGTGGGAATATACTGATCACTGTGGGAATATACTGATAAATGGGAATGTACTGATCACTTTGGAATGTACTGATAAATGGGAATGTACTGATCACTGTGGGATTGTACTGATCACTGTGGGAATATACTGATCACTGCGGGAATGCACTGATCAGTGTGGGAATGTTTTGTTCACTGCGGGAATGTATTGATCACAGCGGGAATGTACTGTTTAATGCGGTAATATGCTGATCACTTTGGGAATGTACTGATAAATGGGAATGTACTGATCAGTGTGGGAACGCACAGATCAATGCGGGAATGTATTGATAAATGTGGGAATGCACTGATCACTGAGGGAATGTACTGATCACTGTGGGAATGTACTGATCACTGGGGAAATATACTGATCACTGCGCGAATGTACTGATCACTGCAGGAATGTACTGCTCATTGCGGGAATGTACTGATTACTTGGGGAATATGCTGATCACTGTGGGAATGTATCGATAACTCCAGGAATGCAATGATCTCTGTTTAAATGTACTGATCACTGTGGAAATTTACTGCTCACTGTGGGAATGTACTGATCCCTGAGGGAATATATTGATCAGTGCAGGAATGTAATGATCACTGTTGGAATGTATTGATCACTGCGGGAACTTATTGATCATTGTGGGAATGTACTGATCACTGTGGAAATCTAATGATTACTGTGGGAATGTACTGATCACTGTGGGAATGTATTGATCACTCCAGGAATGCACTGATCAGTTTGGGAATGTACTGATTACTGCGGGAATGTACTGATCACTGTGGGAATGTATTGATCACTCCAGGAATGCAATGATCTCTGTTTAAATGTACTGATCACTGTGGAAATGTACTGCTCACTGTGGGAATGTACTGATCCCTGAGGGAATATATTGATCAGTGTGGGAAAGTAATGATCACTGTTGGAATGTACTGATCGCTGTAGGAATATTCTGATCACTGCGGGAATGTACCGATCACTGGGGGACTGTTTAGTTCACTGCGGGAATGTACTGATCACTTTTGGAATGTCCTGATCACTTTGGGAATGTACTGATAAACGGGAATGTACTGGTAAGTGTGGGAATGCACTAATCACTGCAGGAATGTTCTTAACTCTGTGGGAATGTACTGATCACTGTGGGAATATATTGATCACTGCAGGAATGTACTGTTCACAGTGGGAATGTACTGATCACTGGGAATGTACTGATCACTGTGGAAATGTAGTGATCCCTGAGGAAACGTATTGATCACTCCGGGAATGTAATGATCTCTGTTTAAATGTACTGATCACTGTGGAAATGTACAGCTCACTGTGGGAATGTACTGATCCCTGAGGGAATATATTGATCAGTGCGGGAATGTAATGATCACTGTTGGAATGTCCTGATTATTGTGGGAATCTACTGATCACTTTGGGAATGTACTGATAAATGGGAATGTACTGATCACTGTGGGAATGTACTGATCAGTGTGGGAAACATACGGATCACTGCGGAAATGCATTGATCACTGTGGGAATGCACTGATCACTGCGGGAATGTACTGATCACTGTGGGAACATACAGATCACTGTGGAATATACTGATCACTGCTGGAACATTTTGATCACTGTGGGAATGTATTGATCACTGTGGGAATATACTGATCACTGCGGGAATGTTCTGATCACTGTGGGAATGTACTGATCACTGTGGGAATGTATTGATCACTGCTGGAATGTTTTCATCACTGTGGGAATGTACTGATCACTGCGGGAATGTTCTGATCACTGCGGGAATGTATTGATCACTGTGGGAATGTACTGATCACTGTGGGAATGTACGGATCACTGGGGGAATGTATTGATCACTGTGGGAATGTATTGATCAGTCCGGGAATGCAATGACCTCTGTTTAAATGTACTGATCACTGTGGAAATGTACTGTTCACTGTGGGAATGTACTGATCACTGTCGGAATGTTTTGATCACTGTGGGAACATACAGATCAATGCTGGAATGTATTGATAACTGTGGGAATGCACTGATCACTGCGGGAATGTACTGATCACTATGGAAATATACTGGTCACTGTGGGAATATACTGATCACTGTCGGAATGTACTGATAACAGCGGGAATGTACTGATCACTGCAGGAATATACTGATCACTGTGGGAATGCACTGATCATTGTGGGAATGTTTTGATCACTGTGGGAATGTTGTGATCACTGTGGGAATGTGCTGATCACTGCAAGAATATACTGATAACTGCGGGAATGCACTGATCACTGTGGGAATATACTGATCACTGTGGGAATATACTGATAAATGGGAATGTACTGATCACTTTGGAATGTACTGATAAATGGGAATGTACTGATCACTGGGGATTGTACTGATCACTGTGGGAATATACTGATCACTGCGGGAATGCACTGATCAGTGTGGGAATGTTTTGGTCACTGCGGGAATGTATTGATCACAGCGGGAATGTACTGTTTAATGCGGTAATATGCTGATCACTTTGGGAATGTACTGATAAATGGGAATGTACTGATCAGTGTGGAAATGTACTGATCACTGAGGGAATGTACTGATCACTGTGGGAACGTACAGATCAATGCGGGAATGTACTGAACACTGTGGGAATGTACTGATCACTGGGGGAATATACTGACCACTGCGCGAATGTACTGATCACTGCAGGAATGTACTGATCATTGCGGGAATGTACTGATCACTTGGGGAATATACTGATCACTGCGGGAATGTATTGATCACTGTGGGGATGTATTGATCACTCCAGGAAAGCAATGATCTCTGTTTAAATGTACTGATCACGGTGGAAATGTCCTGCTCACTGTGGGAATGTACTGATCCCTGAGGGAATATACTAATCACTCCGGGAATGTAGTGATCACCACGGGAATGAACTGATCACTGTGGGAATGTACTGAAATCTGTGGGAATGTACTGATCACTGCGGGAATGTATTGATAAAGGTGGGAATATGCTGATCAATGTGGGAATGTGTTGATCACTGTGGGAACATACTGATCTCTGCAGGAAAGTTGGGATCACTATGGGAATGTACTGATTAGTGTGGGAATGTACCGATCACTGTGGAAATGTTTTGTTCACTGCGGGAATGTACTGATCACTGTTGGAATGTCCTTATCACTGTGGGAATCTACTGATCACTTTGGGAATGTACTGATAAATGGGAATGTACTGATCACTGTGGAAATGTATTGATCACTGTGGAAATGTACTGATCACTGTGGGAATATACTGATCACTGTGGGAATGTACTGATCACTGTGGGAATGTACTGATCACTATTGGAATGTCCTGATCACTGTGGAAATGTACTGATCATCGCGGGAATTTACTGATCACTGCGGGAATGTACTGATCACTGCGATGATATACTGATCACTTTGGGAATGTACTGATAAACGGGAATATACTGATCAGTGTTGGAATGTACTAATCACTGTGGGAATGTAGTGATCACCACAGGAATGAACTGATCACTGAGGGAATGTACTGAAATCTGTGGGACTGTAGTGATCACTGCGGGAATGTATTGATAAAGGTGGGAATGTACTGATCACTGCGGGAATGTACTGATCACTGTGGGAATCTACTGATCACTGTGGAAATGTACTGATCGCTGCGAGAATCTTCTGATCACTGTGGGAATGTATTGATCACTGTGGGAATGTACTGATCAATGTTGGAATGTCCTGATCACTGTGGAAATGTATGATCATTGTGGGAATGTACTGATCACTGCGGGAATGTACTGATCACTGTGGAAATGTTCTGATCGCTGCGAGAATCTTCTGATCACTGTGGGAATGTATTGATCACTGTGGGAATGTACTGATCAATGTTGGAATGTCCTGATCACTGTGGAAATGTATGATCATTGTGGGAATGTACTGATCGCTGTCTAAATGTACTGATGCCTGTGGGAATGTCATAATCACTGCGGGGATATTCTAATCAATGTGGGAATATATTGAACACTGCTGGAATGTTTTGATCACTGTGGGAATGTACTGATCACTGTGGCAATGTATTGATCACTGCAGGATTTTATTGATCATTGTGGGAATGTTCTGATCACTGTGGAAATGTAATGATCACTGTAGGAATGTACTGATCACTGTGGAAATCTAATGATCACTGTGGGAATATATTGATCAGTGCGGGAATGTAATGACACTGTTGCAATGTATTGATCACTGTAGCAATATTCTGATCACTTTGGGAATGTACCGATCACTGTGAGCATGTACTGATCACTGTGGGAATCTACTGATCACTTTGGGAATGTACTGATAAATGGGAATGCACTGATCAGTGTGGGAATGTTTTGTTCACTGCGGGAATGAATTGATCACTGCGGGAATGTACTGATTAATGCGGTAATATGCTGATCACTTTGGGAATGTACTGATAAACGGGAATGTACTGATCAGTGTGGGAACGTACTGATCACTGGAAGAATGTACTGATCACTGTGGGAACGTACAGATCAATGTGGGAATGTACTGATCAATGTGGGAATGTACTGATCACTGTGGGAATGTACTGATCACTGTGGCAATGTATTGATCACTGCAGGATTTTATTGATCATTGTGGGAATGTTCTGATCACTGTGGAAATGTAATGATCACTGTGGGAATGTACAGATCATTGTGGGAATATATTGATCAGTGCGGGAATGTAATGATCACTGTTGCAATGTACTAATCACTGTGAGAATATTCTGATCACTGTGGGAATGTATTGATCAGAGCCGGAATGTAATGACACTGTTGGAATATACTGATCACTGTGGGAATATATTGATCAGTGCGGGAATGTAATGATCACTGTTGGAATGTACTGATCACTGTGGGAATATTCTGATCACTTTGGGAATGTACCGATCACTGTGAGAATGTACTGATCACTGTGGGAATCTACTGATCACTTTGGGAATGTACTGATCACTGTGGGAACGTACAGATCAATGCGGGAATGTACTGATCACTGTGGGAATGTACTGATCACTGGGGGAATATACTGACCACTGCGCGAATGTACTGATCACTGCAGGAATGTACTGATCAGAGCGGGAATATTATAATCACTGTGGGAATGCATTGATCACTGCTGTAATGTTTTGATCACTGTGGGAATGTACTGATCACTGTGGGAATGTATTGATCACTGCGGGATTGTATTGATCATTGTGCGAATGTTCTGATCACTGTGGAAATGTAATGATCATTTGGGAATGTACTGATCACTGTGGAAATCTAATGATCACTGTGGGAATGTACTGATCACTGTGGAAATGTACTGATCAGTGTGGGAATCTTCTAATCACTGTGAGAATGTATTGATCATGGCTGGTAAGTTTTGACCACTGTGGGAATGCAATGATCACTGTGGGAATGTATTGATAACTGTGGGAACTTACTGATCACTGCGGGAATATATTGATCAGTGCGGGAATGTAATGATCACTGTTGCAATGTACTAATCACTGTGAGAATATTCTGATCACTGTGGGAATGTATTGATCAGAGCCGGAATGTAATGACACTGTTGGAATATACTGATCACTGTGGGAATATATTGATCAGTGCGGGAATGTAATGATCACTGTTGGAATGTACTGATCACTGTGGGAATATTCTGATCACTTTGGGAATGTACCGATCACTGTGAGAATGTACTGATCACTGTGGGAATCTACTGATCACTTTGGGAATGTACTGATCACTGTGGGAACGTACAGATCAATGCGGGAATGTACTGATCACTGTGGGAATGTACTGATCACTGGGGGAATATACTGACCACTGCGCGAATGTACTGATCACTGTGGGAATCTACTGATCACTTTGGGAATGTACTGATAAATAAGAATGTACTGATGACTGTGGGAATGTACTGATCACTGTGGGAATATACTGATCACTGTGGGAATATACTGATAAATGGGAATGTACTGATCACTTTGGAATGTACTGATAAATGGGAATGTACTGATCACTGTGGGAATCTACTGATCACTTTGGGAATGTACTGATAAATAAGAATGTACTGATGACTGTGGGATTGTACTGATCACTGTGGGAATATACTGATCACTGCGGGAATGCACTGATCAGTGTGGGAATGTTTTGTTCACTGTGGGAATGTATTGATCACAGCGGGAATGTACTGTTTAATGCGGTAATATGCTGATCACTGTGGGAATGTACTGATCACTGGGGGAATATACTGACCACTGCGCGAATGTACTGATCACTGCAGGAATGTACTGATCATTGCGGGAATGTACTGATCACTTGGGGAATATACTGATCACTGCGGGAATGTATTGATCACTGTGGGGATGTATTGATCACTCCAGGAAAGCAATGATCTCTGTTTAAATGTACTGATCACGGTGGAAATGTACTGCTCACTGTGGGAATGTACTGATCCCTGAGGGAATATACTGATCACTTTGGGAATGTACTGATAAACAGGAATGTACTGATCAGTGTGGGAATGTACTAATCACTCCGGGAATGTAGTGATCACCACGGGAATGAACTGATCACTGTGGGAATGTACTGAAATCTGTGGGAATGTACTGATCACTGCAGGAATGTACTGATCATTGCGGGAATGTACTGATCACTTGGGGAATATACTGATCACTGCGGGAATGTATTGATCACTGTGGGGATGTATTGATCACTCCAGGAAAGCAATGATCTCTGTTTAAATGTACTGATCACGGTGGAAATGTACTGATCACTGTGGGAATGTACTGATCCCTGAGGGAATATACTAATCACTCCGGGAATGTAGTGATCACCACGGGAATGAACTGATCACTGTGGGAATGTACTGAAATCTGTGGGAATGTACTGATCACTGTGGAAATGTATTGATAAAGGTGGGAATATGCTGATCAATGTGGGAATGTATTGATCACTGTGGGAACATACTGATCTCTGCAGGAAAGTTGGGATCACTATGGGAATGTACTGATTAGTGTGGGAATGTACCGATCACTGTGGAAATGTTTTGTTCACTGCGGGAATGTACTGATCACTGTTGGAATGTCCTTATCACTGTGGGAATCTACTGATCACTTTGGGAATGTACTGATAAATGGGAATGTACTGATCACTGTGGAAATGTATTGATCACTGTGGAAATGTACTGATCACTGTGGGAATATACTGATCACTGTGGGAATGTACTGATCACTATTGGAATGTCCTGATCACTGTGGAAATGTACTGATCATTGCGGGAATTTACTGATCACTGCGGGAATGTACTGATCACTGCGGTGATATACTGATCACTTTGGGAATGTACTGATAAACGGGAATGTACTGATCAGTGTTGGAATGTACTAATCACTGTGGGAATGTAGTGATCACCGCAGGAATGAACTGATCACTGAGGGAATGTACTGAAATCTGTGGGACTGTAGTGATCACTGCGGGAATGTATTGATAAAGGTGGGAATGTACTGATCACTGTGGGAATGTACTGATCACTGTGGAAATGTTCTGATCGCTGCGAGAATCTTCTGATCACTGTGGGAATGTATTGATCACTGTGGGAATGTACTGATCAATGTTGGAATGTCCTGATCACTGTGGAAATGTATGATCATTGTGGGAATGTACTGATCACTGTGGGAATGTACTGATCACTGTGGGAATGTACTGATCACTGGGGGAATATACTGACCACTGCGCGAATGTACTGATCACTGCAGGAATGTACTGATCAGAGCGGGAATATTATAATCACTGTGGGAATGCATTGATCACTGCTGTAATGTTTTGATCACTGTGGGAATGTACTGATCACTGTGGGAATGTATTGATCACTGCGGGATTGTATTGATCATTGTGCGAATGTTCTGATCACTGTGGAAATGTAATGATCATTTGGGAATGTACTGATCTCTGCGGGAATGTATTGATCACTGCAGGATTTTATTGATCATTGTGGGAATGTTCTGATCACTGTGGAAATGTAATGATCACTGTGGGAATATATTGATCAGTGCGGGAATGTAATGATCACTGTTGGAATGTACTGATCACTGCGGGAATATATTGATCAGTGCGGGAATGTAATGATCACTGTTGGAATGTACTGATCACTGTGGGAATATTCTGATCACTTTGGGAATGTACCGATCACTGTGAGACTGTACTGATCACTGTGGGAATCTACTGATCACTTTGGGAATGTACTGATAAATAAGAATGTACTGATGACTGTGGGAATGTACTGATCACTGTGGGAATATACTGATCACTGTGGGAATATACTGATAAATGGGAATGTACTGATCACTTTGGAATGTACTGATAAATGGGAATGTACTGATCACTGTGGGATTGTACTGATCACTGTGGGAATATACTGATCACTGCGGGAATGCACTGATCAGTGTGGGAATGTTTTGTTCACTGCGGGAATGTATTGATCACAGCGGGAATGTACTGTTTAATCCGGTAATATGCTGATCACTTTGGGAATGTACTGATAAATGGGAATGGACTGATCAGTGTGGAAATGTACTGATCAGTGTGGGAATCGTCTAATCACTGTGGGAATGTATTGATCATGGCTGGTAAGTTTTGACCACTGTGGGAATGCAATGATCACTGTGGGAATGTATTGATAACTGTGGGAACGTACTGATCACGGCGGGAATGCACTGATCAGTGTGGGAATGTTTTGTTCACTGCGGGAATGTATTGATCACAGCGGGAATGTACTGTTTAATGCGGTAATATGCTGATCACTTTGGGAATGTACTGATAAATGGGAATGTATTGATCAGTGTGGAAATGTACTGATCACTGAGGGAATGTACTGATCACTGTGGGAACGTACAGATCAATGCGGGAATGTACTGATCACTGTGGGAATGTACTGATCACTGGGGGAATATACTGACCACTGCGCGAATGTACTGATCACTGCAGGAATGTACTGATCATTGCGGGAATGTACTGATCACTTGGGGAATATACTGATCACTGCGGGAATGTATTGATCACTGTGGGGATGTATTGATCACTCCAGGAAAGCAATGATCTCTGTTTAAATGTACTGATCACGGTGGAAATGTACTGCTCACTGTGGGAATGTACTGATCCCTGAGGGAATATACTGATCACTTTGGGAATGTACTGATAAACGGGAATGTACTGATCAGTGTGGGAATGTACTAATCACTCCGGGAATGTAGTGATCACCACGGGAATGAACTGATCACTGTGGGAATGTACTGAAATCTGTGGGAATGTACTGATCACTGCGGGAATGTATTGATAAAGGTGGGAATATGCTGCTCAATGTGGGAATGTGTTGATCACTGTGAGAACATACTGATCTCTGCAGGAAAGTTGGGATCACTATGGGAATGTACTGATTAGTGTGGGAATGTACCGATCACTGTGGAAATGTTTTGTTCACTGCGGGAATGTACTGATCACTGTTGGTGTGTCCTTATCACTGTGGGAATCTACTGATCACTTTGGGAATGTACTGATAAATGGGAATGTACTGATCACTGTGGGAATATACTGATCACTGTGGGAATGTACTGATCACTATTGGAATGTCCTGATCACTGTGGAAATGTACTGATCATTGCGGGAATTTACTGATCACTGCGGGAATGTACTGATCACTGCGGTGATATACTGATCACTTTGGGAATGTACTGATAAACGGGAATGTACTGATCAGTGTTGGAATGTACTAATCACTGTGGGAATGTAGTGATCACCGCAGGAATGAACTGATCACTGAGGGAATGTACTGAAATCTGTGGGACTGTAGTGATCACTGCGGGAATGTATTGATAAAGGTGGGAATGTACTGATCACTGCGGGAATGTACTGATCACTGTGGGAATGTACTGATCACTGTGGAAATGTACTGATCGCTGCGAAAATCTTCTGATCACTGTGGGAATGTATTGATCACTGTGGGAATGTACTGATCAATGTTGTAATGTCCTGATAACTGTGGAAATGTATGATCATTGTGGGAATGTACTGATCACTGCGGGAATGTACTGATCACTGTGGGAATGTACTGATCACTGTGGGAATGTACTGATCACTGTTGGAACGTACAGATCAATGCGGAATTTATTGATAACTGTGGGAATGCACTGATCACTGCGCGGATGTACTGATCACAGCGGGATTATTATAATCACTGTGGGAATGCATTGATCACTGCTGTAATGTTTTGATCACTGTGGGAATGTACTGATCACTGTGGGAATGTATTGATCACTGCGGGATTGTATTGATCATTGTGCGAATGTTCTGATCACTGTGGAAATGTAATGATCATTTGGGAATGTACTGATCACTGTGGAAATCTAATGATCACTGTGGGAATGTACTGATCACTGTGGAAATGTACTGATCAGTGTGGGAATCTTCTAATCACTGTGGGAATGTATTGATCATGGCTGGTAAGTTTTGACCACTGTGGGAATGCAATGATCACTGTGGGAATGTATTGATAACTGTGGGAACGTACTGATCACTGCGGGAATGTACTGATCGCTGTGGAAATGTACTGATGCCTGTGGGAATGTCATAATCACTGTGGGGATGTTCTAATCAATGTGGGAATATATTGAACACTGCTGGAATGTTTTGATCACTGTGGGAATGTACTGATCACTGTGGCAATGTATTGATCACTGCAGGATTTTATTGATCATTGTGGGAATGTTCTGATCACTGTGGAAATGTAATGATCACTGTGGGAATGTACTGATCACTGTGGAAATCTAATGATCACTGTGGGAATATATTGATCAGTGCGGGAATGTAATGACACTGTTGGAAAGTACTGATCACTGTGGGAATATATTGATCAGTGCGGGAATGTAATGATCACTGTTGCAATGTACTGATCACTGTGGCAATATTCTGATCACTTTGGGAATGTACCGATCACTGTGAGAATGTACTGATCACTGTGGGAATCTACTGATCACTTTGGGAATGTACTGATAAATGGGAATGTACTGATCACTGTGAGAATATTCTGATCACTGTGGGAATGTATTGATCAGAGCCGGAATGTAATGACACTGTTGGAATATTCTGATCACTGTGGGAATGTATTGATCAGTGCGGGAATGTAATGATCACTGTTGGAATGTACTGATCACTGTGGCAATATTCTGATCACTTTGGGAATGTACCGATCACTGTGAGAATGTACTGATCACTGTGGGTATCTACTGATCGCTTTGGGAATGTACTGATAAATGGGAATGTACTGATCACTGTGGGAATGTATTGAGCACTCCAGGAATGCAATGATCTCTGTTTAAATGTCCTGATCACTGTGGGAATCTACTGATCACTTTGGGAATGTACTGGTAAATGGGAATGTACTGATCAGTGTGGGAATGCACTGATCAGTGTGGGAATGTTTTGTTCACTGTGGGAATGAATTGATCACTGCGGGAATGTACTGATTAATGCGGTAATATGCTGATCACTTTGGGAATATACTGATAAACGGGAATGTACTGATCAGTGTGGGAATGTACTGATCACTGGAAGAATGTACTGATCACTGTGGGAACGTACAGATCAATGTGGGAATGTACTGATCAATGTGGGAATGTACTGATCACTGTGGGAATGTACTGATCACTGTGGCAATGTATTGATCACTGCAGGATTTTATTGATCATTGTGGGAATGTTCTGATCACTGTGGAAATGTAATGATCACTGTGGGAATGTACAGATCACTGTGGGAATATATTGATCAGTGCGGGAATGTAATGACACTGTTGGAATGTACTGATCACTGTGGGAATATATTGATCAGTGCGGGAATGTAATGATCACTGTTGCAATGTACTAATCACTGTGAGAATATTCTGATCACTGTGGGAATGTATTGATCAGAGCCGGAATGTAATGACACTGTTGGAATATACTGATCACTGTGGGATTATATTGATCAGTGCGGGAATGTAATGATCACTGTTGGAATGTACTGATCACTGTGGAAATATTCTGATCACTTTGGGAATGTACCGATCACTGTGAGAATGTACTGATCACTGTGGGAATCTACTGATCACTTTGGGAATGTACTGATCACTGTGGGAATGTACTGATCACTGTGGGAATATACTGATCACTGTGGGAATATACTGATAAATGGGAATGTACTAATCACTTTGGGAATGTACTGATAAATGAGAATGTACTGATCACTGTGGGAATGTTTAGTTCACTGCGGGAATGTACTGATCACTTTTGGAATGTCCTGATCACTTTGGGAATGTACTGATAAACGTGAATGTACTGATAAGTGTGGGAATGCACTAATCACTGCGGGAATGTTCTTAACACTGTGGGAATGTACTGATCACTGTGGGAATATATTGATCACTGCAGGAATGTACTGTTCACAGTGGGAATGTACTGATCACTGGGAATGTACTGATCACTGGGGGAATGTAGTGATCCCTGAGGAAACGTATTGATCACTCCGGGAATGTAATGATCTCTGTTTAAATGTACTGATCACTGTGGAATTGTACAGCTCACTGTGGGAATGTACTGATCCCTGAGGGAATATATTGATCAGTGTGGGAAAGTAATGATCACTGTTGGAATGTACTGATCGCTGTGGGAATATTCTGATCACTGCAGGAATGTACCGATCACTGTGGGAATGTTTAGTTCACTACGGGAATGTACTGATCACTTTTGGAATGTCCTGATCACTTTGGGAATGTACTGATAAACGGGAATGTACTGATCTGTGTGGGAATGTACTAATCACTGCGGGAATGTAGTCATCACCACGGGAATGAACTGATCACTGTGGGAATGTACTGAAATCTGTGGGAATGTACTGATCACTGCAGGAATGTATTGATAAAGGTGGGAACGTGCTGATCACTGTGGGAATGTACTGATCACCGTGGAAATGTACAGCTCACTGTGGGAATGTACTGATCCCTGAGGGAATATATTAATCAGTGCGGGAATGTAATGATCACTGTTGGAATGTCCTGATCACTGTGGGAATCTACTGATCACTTTGGGAATGTACTGATAAATGGGAATGTACTGATCACTGTGGGAATGTACAGATCGCTGTGGGAACGTACAGATCAATGTGGGAATGTATTGATAACTGTGGGAATGCACTAATCGCTGCGGGAATGTACTGATCACTGGGGGAATATACTGATCACTGCGCGATTGTACTGATAAACGGGAATGTACTGATCAGTGTGGGAATATACTGATCATTTGGGGAATATACTGATCACTGTGGGAATGTATTGATCACTGTGGGGATGTATTGATCACTCCAGGAAAGCAATGATCTCTGTTTAAATGTACTGATCACTGTGGAAATGTACTGCTCACTGTGGGAATGTTCTGATCCCTGAGGGAATATACTGGTCACTTTGGGAATGTACTGATAAATGGGAATGTACTGATCAGTGTGGGAATGTACTAATCACTGCGGGAATGTAGTGATCACCACGGGAATGAACTGATCACTGTGGGAATGTACTGAAATCTGTGGGAATGTACTGATCACTGCGGGAATGTATTGATAAAGGTGGGAATGTGCTGATCATTGTGGGAATGTACTGATCACTGTGGAAATGTATTGATCACTGCAGGATTTTATTGATGATTGTGGGAATGTTCTGATCACTGTGGAAATGTAATGATCACTCTGGGAATGTACAGATCACTGTGGAAATCTAATGATCACTATGGGAATGTATTGATCAGTGCGGGAATGTAATGACACTGTTGGAAAGTACTGATCACTGTGGGAATATATTGATCAGTGCTGGAATGTAATGATCTCTGTTGCAATGTACTGATCACTGTGGGAATATACTGATCACTGTGGGAATGTATTGATCAGTGCGGGAATGTAATGACACTGTTGGAATATACTGATCACTGTGGGAATATATTGATCAGTGCGGGAATGTAATGATCACTGTTGGAATGTACTGATCACTGTGGGAATATTCTGATCACTTTGGGAACGTACCAATCACTGTAAGAATGTACTGATCACTGTGGGAATATACTGATCACTTTGGGAATGTACTGATAAATGGGAATGTACTGATCACTGTGGGAATATACTGATCACTGTGGGAATATACTGATAAATGGGAATGTACTGATCACTTTGGGAATGTACTGATCACTGCGGGAATGCACTGATCAGTGTGGGAATGATTTGTTCACTGCGGGAATGTATTGATCACTGCGGGAATGTACTGATCACTGTGGAAATGTAATGATCATTTGGGAATGTACTGATCATTGTGGAAATCTAATGATCACTGTGGGAATGTACTGATCACTGTGGAAATCTAATGATCACTGTGGGAATATATTGATCAGTGCGGGAATGTAATGATCGCTGCGAGAATCTTCTGATTACTGTGGGAATGTATTGATCACTGTGGGAACATACTAATCTCTGCAGGAAAGTTGGGATCACTGTGGGAATGTACTGATTACTGTGGGAAAGTACCGATCACTGTGGGAATGTTTTGTTATCTGCGGGAATGTACTGATCACTGTTGGAATGTCCTTATCACTGTGGGAATCTACTGATCACTTTGGGAATGTACTGATAAATGGGAATGTACTGATCACTGTGGAAATGTATTGATCACTGTGGGAATATATCGATCACTGTGGGAATGTACTGATCACTATTGGAATGTCCTGATCACTGTGGAAATATACTGATCATTGCGGGAATTTACTGATCACTGCGGGAATGTACTGATCACTGCGGTGATATACTGATCACTTTGGGAATGTACTGATAAACGGGAATGTACTGATCAGTGTGGGAATGTACTAATCACTGCGGGAATGTAGTGATCACCACAGGAATGAACTGATCACTGAGGGAATGTACTGAAATCTGTGGGACTATAGTGATCACTGCGGGAATGTATTGATAAAGGTGGGAATGTACTGATCACTGTGGGAATGTACTGATCACTGTGGAAATGTACTGATCGCTGCGAGAATCTTCTGACCACTGTGGGAATGTATAGTTCACTGTGGGAATGTACTGATCAATGTTGGAATGTCCTGATAACTGTGGAAATGTATAATCATTGTGGGAATGTACTGATCACTGCGGGAATGTACTGATCACTGTGGAAATGTTCTGATCGCTGCGAGAATCGTCTGATCACTGTGGGAATGTATTGATCACTGTGGGAATGTACTGATCATTTGGGAATGTACTGATCACTGTGGAAATCTAATGATCACTGTGGGAATGTCCTAATCACTGTGGAAATGTATGATCATTGTGGGAATGTACTGATCACTGCGGGAATGTAATGATCATTTGGGAATGTATCGATCACTGTGGAAATCTAATGATCACTGTTGGAATGTACTGATCACTGTGGAAATGTACTGATCAGTGTGGGAATCGTCTAATCACTGTGGGAATGTATTGATCATGGCTGGTAAGTTTTGACCACTGTGGGAATGCAATGATCACTGTGGGAATGTATTGATAACTGTGGGAACGTACTGATCACTACAGGAATGTACTGATCACTGTGGAAATGTACTGATCACTATGGGAATGTCATAATCACTGCAGGGATGTACTGATCACTGTGGAAATGTACTGATCACTGTGGGAATGTCATAATCACTGCGGGGATGTTCTAATCAATGTGGGAATGTATTGAACACTGCTGGAATGTTTTGATCACTGTGGGAATGTACTGATCTCTGCGGGAATGTATTGATCACTGCAGGATTTTATTGATCATTGTGGGAATGTTCTGATCACTGTGGAAATGTAATGATCACTGTGGGAATACATTGATCAGTGCGGGAATGTAATGATCACTGTTGGAATGTACTGATCACTGCGGGAATATATTGATCAGTGCGGGAATGTAATGATCACTGTTGGAATGTACTGATCACTGTGGGAATATTCTGATCACTTTGGAAATGTACCGATCACTGTGAGACTGTACTGATCACTGTGGGAATCTACTGATCACTGTGGGAATGTACTGATCACTGTGGCAATGTATTGATCACTGCAGGATTTTATTGATCATTGTGGGAATGTTCTGATCACTGTGGAAATGTACTAATCACTGTGAGAATATTCTGATCACTGTGGGAATGTATTGATCAGAGCCGGAATGTAATGACACTGTTGGAATATACTGATCACTGTGGGAATATATTGATCAGTGCGGGAATGTAATGATCACTTTGGGAATGTACTGATAAACGGGAATGTACTGATCAGTGTGGGAACGTACTGATCACTGGAAGAATGTACTGATCACTGTGGGAACGTACAGATCAATGTGGGAATGTACTGATCAATGTGGGAATGTACTGATCACTGTGGGAATGTACTGATCACTGTGGCAATGTATTGATCACTGCAGGATTTTATTGATCATTGTGGGAATGTTCTGATCACTGTGGAAATGTAATGATCACTGTGGGAATGTACAGATCACTGTGGGAATATATTGATCAGTGCGGGAATGTAATGATCACTGTTGCAATGTACTAATCACTGTGAGAATATTCTGATCACTGTGGGAATGTATTGATCAGAGCCGGAATGTAATGACACTGTTGGAATATACTGATCACTGTGGGAATATATTGATCAGTGCGGGAATGTAATGATCACTGTTGGAATGTACTGATCACTGTGGGAATATTCTGATCACTTTGGGAATGTACCGATCACTGTGAGAATGTACTGATCACTGTGGGAATCTACTGATCACTTTGGGAATGTACTGATCACTGTGGGAACGTACAGATCAATGCGGGAATGTACTGATCACTGTGGGAATGTACTGATCACTGGGGGAATATACTGACCACTGCGCGAATGTACTGCTCACTGCAGGAATGTACTGATCAGAGCGGGAATATTATAATCACTGTGGGAATGCATTGATCACTGCTGTAATGTTTTGATCACTGTGGGAATGTACTGATCACTGTGGGAATGTATTGATCACTGCGGGATTGTATTGATCATTGTGCGAATGTTCTGATCACTGTGGAAATGTAATGATCATTTGGGAATGTACTGATCACTGTGGAAATCTAATGATCACTGTGGGAATGTACTGATCACTGTGGAAATGTACTGATCAGTGTGGGAATCTTCTCATCACTGTGAGAATGTATTGATCATGGCTGGTAAGTTTTGACCACTGTGGGAATGCAATGATCACTGTGGGAATGTATTGATAACTGTGGGAACTTACTGATCACTGCGGGAATATATTGATCAGTGCGGGAATGTAATGATCACTGTTGCAATGTACTAATCACTGTGAGAATATTCTGATCACTGTGGGAATGTATTGATCAGAGCCGGAATGTAATGACACTGTTGGAATATACTGATCACTGTGGGAATATATTGATCAGTGCGGGAATGTAATGATCACTGTTGGAATGTACTGATCACTGTGGGAATATTCTGATCACTTTGGGAATGTACCGATCACTGTGAGAATGTACTGATCACTGTGGGAATCTACTGATCACTTTGGGAATGTACTGATCACTGTGGGAACGTACAGATCAATGCAGGAATGTACTGATCACTGTGGGAATGTACTGATCACTGGGGGAATATACTGACCACTGCGCGAATGTACTGATCACTGTGGGAATCTACTGATCACTTTGGGAATGTACTGATAAATAAGAATGTACTGATGACTGTGGGAATGTACTGATCACTGTGGGAATATACTGATCACTGTGGGAATATACTGATAAATGGGAATGTACTGATCACTTTGGAATGTACTGATAAATGGGAATGTACTGATCACTGTGGGATTGTACTGATCACTGTGGGAATATACTGATCACTGCGGGAATGCACTGATCAGTGTGGGAATGTTTTGTTCACTGTGGGAATGTATTGATCACAGCGGGAATGTACTGTTTAATGCGGTAATATGCTGATCACTGTGGGAATGTACTGATCACTGGGGGAATATACTGACCACTGCGCGAATGTACTGATCACTGCAGGAATGTACTGATCATTGCGGGAATGTACTGATCACTTGGGGAATATACTGATCACTGCGGGAATGTATTGATCACTGTGGGGATGTATTGATCACTCCAGGAAAGCAATGATCTCTGTTTAAATGTACTGATCACGGTGGAAATGTACTGCTCACTGTGGGAATGTACTGATCCCTGAGGGAATATACTGATCACTTTGGGAATGTACTGATAAACAGGAATGTACTGATCAGTGTGGGAATGTACTAATCACTCCGGGAATGTAGTGATCACCACGGGAATGAACTGATCACTGTGGGAATGTACTGAAATCTGTGGGAATGTACTGATCACTGCAGGAATGTACTGATCATTGCGGGAATGTACTGATCACTTGGGGAATATACTGATCACTGCGGGAATGTATTGATCACTGTGGGGATGTATTGATCACTCCAGGAAAGCAATGATCTCTGTTTAAATGTACTGATCACGGTGGAAATGTACTGATCACTGTGGGAATGTACTGATCCCTGAGGGAATATACTAATCACTCCGGGAATGTAGTGATCACCACGGGAATGAACTGATCACTGTGGGAATGTACTGAAATCTGTGGGAATGTACTGATCACTGCAGGAATGTATTGATAAAGGTGGGAATATGCTGATCAATGTGGGAATGTATTGATCACTGTGGGAACATACTGATCTCTGCAGGAAAGTTGGGATCACTATGGGAATGTACTGATTAGTGTGGGAATGTACCGATCACTGTGGAAATGTTTTGTTCACTGCGGGAATGTACTGATCACTGTTGGAATGTCCTTATCACTGTGGGAATCTACTGATCACTTTGGGAATGTACTGATAAATGGGAATGTACTGATCACTGTGGAAATGTATTGATCACTGTGGAAATGTACTGATCACTGTGGGAATATACTGATCACTGTGGGAATGTACTGATCACTATTGGAATGTCCTGATCACTGTGGAAATGTACTGATCATTGCGGGAATTTACTGATCACTGCGGGAATGTACTGATCACTGCGGTGATATACTGATCACTTTGGGAATGTACTGATAAACGGGAATGTACTGAGCAGTGTTGGAATGTACTAATCACTGTGGGAATGTAGTGATCACCGCAGGAATGAACTGATCACTGAGGGAATGTACTGAAATCTGTGGGACTGTAGTGATCACTGCGGGAATGTATTGATAAAGGTGGGAATGTACTGATCACTGTGGGAATGTACTGATCACTGTGGAAATGTTCTGATCGCTGCGAGAATCTTCTGATCACTGTGGGAATGTATTGATCACTGTGGGAATGTACTGATCAATGTTGGAATGTCCTGATCACTGTGGAAATGTATGATCATTGTGGGAATGTACTGATCACTGTGGGAATGTCCTGATCACTGCGGGAATGTACTGATAAACGGGAATGTACTGATAAGTGTGGGAATGCACTAATCACTGCGGGAATGTTCTTAACTCTGTGGGAATGTACTGATCACTGTGGGAATATATTGATCACTGCAGGAATGTACTGTTCACAGTGGGAATGTACTGATCACTGGGAATGTACTGATCACTGTGGAATTGTACTGCTCACTGTGGGAATGTACTGATCCCTGAGGGAATATATTGATCAGTGTGGGAAAGTAATGATCACTGTTGGAATGTACTGATCGCTGTGGGAATATTCTGATCACTACGGGAATGTACCGATCACTGGGGGACTGTTTAGTTCACTGCGGGAATGTACTGATCACTTTTGGAATGTCCTGATCACTTTGGGAATGTACTGATAAACAGGAATGTACTGGTAAGTGTGGGAATGCACTAATCACTGCAGGAATGTTCTTAACTCTGTGGGAATGTACTGATCACTGTGGGAATATATTGATCACTGCAGGAATGTACTGTTCACAGTGGGAATGTACTGATCACTGGGAATGTACTGATCACTGTGGGAATGCAGTGATCCCTGAGGAAACGTATTGATCACTCCGGGAATGTAATGATCTCTGTTTAAATGTACTGATCACTGTGGAAATGTACAGCTCACTGTTGGAATGTACTGATCCCTGAGGGAATATATTGATCAGTGCGGGAATGTAATGATCACTGTTGGAATGTCCTGATTACTGTGGGAATCTACTGATCACTTTGGGAATGTACTGATAAATGGGAATGTACTGATCACTGTGGGAATGTACTGATCAGTGTGGGAAACATACGGATCACTGCGGAAATGCATTGATCACTGTGGGAATGCACTGATCACTGCGGGAATGTACTGATCACTGTGGGAACATACAGATCACTGTGGAATATACTGATCACTGCTGGAACATTTTGATCACTGTGGGAATGTATTGATCACTGCGGGAATGTTCTGATCACTGTGGGAATGTACTGATCACTGTGGGAATGTATTGATCACTGCTGGAATGTTTTCATCACTGTGGGAATGTACTGATCACTGCGGGAATGTTCTGATCACTGCGGGAATGTATTGATCACTGTGGGAATGTACTGATCACTGTGGGAATGTACGGATCACTGGGGGAATGTATTGATCACTGTGGGAATGTATTGATCAGTCCGGGAATGCAATGACCTCTGTTTAAATGTACTGATCACTGTGGAAATGTACTGTTCACTGTGGGAATGTACTGATCACTGAGGGAATATATTGATCAGTGCCGGATTGTAATGATCACTGTTGGAATGTACTGATCACTGTCGGAATGTTTTGATCACTGTGGGAACATACAGATCAATGCTGGAATGTATTGATAACTGTGGGAATGCACTGATCACTGCGGGAATGTACTGATCACTATGGAAATATACTGGTCACTGTGGGAATATACTGATCACTGTCGGAATGTACTGATCACTGTGGGAATGTATTGATCACTGTGGGAATGTACTGCTCACAGCGGGAATGTACTGATAACAGCGGGAATGTACTGATCACTGCAGGAATATACTGATCACTGTGGGAATGCACTGATCATTGTGGGAATGTTTTGATCACTGTGGGAATGTTGTGATCACTGTGGGAATGTGCTGATCACTGCAAGAATATACTGATAACTGCGGGAATGCACTGATCACTGTGGGAATAGACTCATCATTGCGGGAATGTACTGTTCACTGTGGGAATGTCCTCATCAATTTGGGAATGTACTGATCACTGCGGGAATGTCATAATCCCGGCAGGAATGTTTTGATCACTGTGGGAATGTATTGATCACAGTGTGAATGTACTGATCACAGCGGGAATGTATTGATCACTGCAGGAATGTACTGATCACTGTGGGAATGTATTGATCAGTCCGGGAATGTAATGATCTCTGTTTAAATGTACTGATCACTGTGGAAATGTACAGCTCACTGTTGGAATGTACTGATCCCTGAGGGAATATATTGATCAGTGCGGGAATGTAATGATCACTGTTGGAATGTCCTGATTACTGTGGGAATATACTGCTCACTGCGGGAAGGTATTAATCACTGTGGGAATGTAATGATCACTGCAGAAATGTATTGATCACTGAGGGAATGTACTGATCATTGCGGGAATGTACTAATCACAGTGGGAATATGCTGATCATTGTGGGAATATACTGCTCAATGCGGGAAGGTATTAATCACTGTGGGAATGTAATGATCACTGCAGAAATGTATTGATCACTGCGGGAATGTACTGATCACTGGGAATGAACTGATCACTTGGGGAATGTACTGTTCACTGTGGGAATGTAATGCCCACTGCGGGAATGTGCTGATCAATGTGGGAATGTATTGATCACAGTGGGAATGTACTGATCAATGTGGGAATGTATTGATTACTGTGGGAAAGTACTGCTCACCGCGGGAAGGTATTGATCACTGTGGGAATGTACTGATCATTGCGGGAATGTATTGATCACTGTGGGAATATGCTGATCATTGTGGGAATATACTGCTCCCTGCAGGAAGGTAATGATCACTGTGGGAATGTAATGATCACTGCGGAAATGTATTGATCACTGCGGGAATGTACTGATCACTGCCGGGAATGTACTGATCAATGTTGGAATGTGCTAATCACTGTGGGAATGTACGGATCATTGAGGGAATCTAGTGATCACTTTGGGAATGTACTGATAAATGGGAATGTACTGATCACTGTGGGAATATACTGATCACTGCAGGAATGTACCGATCACTGTTGGAATGTCCTAATCACTGTAGGAATGTACTGATCACTATGGAAATATACTGGTCACTGTGGGAATATACTGATCACTGTGGGAATGTACTGATCACTGTGGGAATGTATTGATCACTGCTGGAATGTTTTGATCACTGTGGGAATGTACTGATCACTGTGGGAATATACTGATAACTGAGGAAATGTGTTGATCACTGTGGGAATGTACTGAACACTGCGGGAATGTACTGATCACTGTTGGAATGTATTGATCACTGCTGGAATGTTTTGATCACTGTGGCATGTACTGACCACTGTGGGAATGTCTTGATCACTGCGGGATTGTATTGATCACTGTGGGAATATTCTGATCACTGTGGAAATGTATTGATCACTCCGGGAATGCAATGATCTCTGTTTAAATGTACTGATCTCTGTGGGAATGTACCGATCACTGTGGGAATGCTTTGTTCAATGCGGGAATGTAGTGATCACTGTTGGAATGTCCTGATCACTGTGGGAATCTACTGATCACTTTGGGAATGTACTGATAAACGGGAATGCACTGATCACTGTGGAAATGTACTGATCACTGTGGGAATGTACTGATCACTGCGGTAATATGCTGATCACATTTGGAATGTACTGATAAACGGGAATATACTGATCAGTGTGGGAATCTACTGATCACTGAGGGAATGTACTGATCACTGAGCGAATGTACTGATCAATGTGGGAATATATTGATCACTGCGGGATTGTATTGATCATTGTGGGAATGTGCTGATCAGTGTGGGAATGTTTTGTTCACTGCGGGAATGTCCTGATCACTGTGGGAATATAATGATTACTGCGGAAATGTGTTGATCACTGTGGGAATGTACTGATCACTGCGGGAATGTACTGATCACTGTCGGAATGTATTGATCACTGTGGGAACGTACAGATCAATGCTGGAATGTATTGATAACTGTGGGAATGTACTGATCAATATGGAAATATACTGGTCACTGTGGGAATATACTGATGACTGTGGGAATATACTGATCACTGCGGAAATGTGTTGATCACTGTGGGAATGTACTGATCACTGCGGGAATGTACTGATCACTGTCGGAATGTACTGATAACTGCTGGAATGTTTTGATCACTGTGGAATGTACTGATCACTGTGGGAATGTCTTGATCACTGCGGGATTGTATTGATCACTGTGGGAATATTCTGATCACTGTGGAAATGTATTGATCACTCCGGGAATGCAATGATCTCTGTTTAAATGTACTGATCTCTGCGGGAATGTACCGATCACTGTGGGAATGTTTTGTTCAATGCGGGAATGTCCTGATCACTGTGGAAATGTACTGATCATTGCAGGAATATACAGATCACTGCGGTAATATGCTGATCACATTTGGAATGTACTGATAAACGGGAATGTACTGATCAGTGTGGGAATGTACTGATCACTGAGGGAATGTACTGATCACTGAGCGAATGTACTGATCACTGTGGGAATATATTGATCACTGCGGGATTGTATTGATCATTGTGGGAATGTACTGATCACTGTGGGAATGTACTGATCACTGCGCGAATGTACTGATCACTGTGGGAATGTACTGATCACTCCAGGAATGCAATGATCTCTGTTTAAATGTACTGATCACTGTGGAAATGTACTGCTCACTGTGGGAATGTACTGATCCCTGAGGGAATAGATTGATCAGTGCAGGAATGTAATGATCACTGTTGGAATGTACTGATCGCTGTGGGAATATTCTGATCACTGCGGGGATGTACCGATCACTGTGGAAATGTAATGATCACTGCGGAAATGTACTGATAACTGTTGGAATGTCATGTTCACTGTGGGAATCTACTGATCACTTTGGGATTGTACTGATAAATGGGAATGTACTGATCACTGTGGAAATGTACTGATCACTGTGGGAATACGCTGATCACTGCGGGAATGTACTGATCACGGTTGGAATGCCCTGATCACTGTGGAAATGTACTGATCATTGCGGGAATTTACTGATCACTGCGGGAATGTACAGATCACTGCGGTAATATACTGATGACTTTGGGAATGGACTGATAAACGGGAATGTACTGATCAGTGTGGGAATGTATTGATGAAGGTGGGAATGTGCTGATGACTGTGGGAATGTACTGATCACCGTGGAAATGTACTGATCGCTGCGACAATCTGCTGATCACTGTGGGAATGTATTGATCACTGTGGGAACATACTGATCTCTGAAGGAAAGTTGGGATCACTGTGGGAATGTACTGATGACTGTGGGAATGTACCGATCACTGTGGGAATGTTTTGTTCACTGCGGGAATGTACTGATCACTGTTGGAATGTCTTTATCACAGTGGGAACGTACAGATCAATGCTGGAATGTATTGATAACTGTGGGAATGTACTGATCAATATGGAAATATACTGGTCACTGTGGGAATATACTGATGACTGTGGGAATATACTGATCACTGCGGAAATGTGTTGATCACTGTGGGAATGTACTGATCACTGCGGGAATGTACTGATCACTGTCGGAATGTACTGATAACTGCTGGAATGTTTTGATCACTGTGGAATGTACTGATCACTGTGGGAATGTCTTGATCACTGCGGGATTGTATTGATCACTGTGGGAATATTCTGATCACTGTGGAAATGTATTGATCACTCCGGGAATGCAATGATCTCTGTTTAAATGTACTGATCTCTGCGGGAATGTACCGATCACTGTGGGAATGTTTTGTTCAATGCGGGAATGTCCTGATCACTGTGGAAATGTACTGATCATTGCAGGAATATACAGATCACTGCGGTAATATGCTGATCACATTTGGAATGTACTGATAAACGGGAATGTACTGATCAGTGTGGGAATGTACTGATCACTGAGGGAATGTACTGATCACTGAGCGAATGTACTGATCACTGTGGGAATATATTGATCACTGCGGGATTGTATTGATCATTGTGGGAATGTACTGATCACTGTGGGAATGTACTGATCACTGCGCGAATGTACTGATCACTGTGGGAATGTACTGATCACTCCAGGAATGCAATGATCTCTGTTTAAATGTACTGATCACTGTGGAAATGTACTGCTCACTGTGGGAATGTACTGATCCCTGAGGGAATAGATTGATCAGTGCAGGAATGTAATGATCACTGTTGGAATGTACTGATCGCTGTGGGAATATTCTGATCACTGCGGGGATGTACCGATCACTGTGGAAATGTAATGATCACTGCGGAAATGTACTGATAACTGTTGGAATGTCATGTTCACTGTGGGAATCTACTGATCACTTTGGGATTGTACTGATAAATGGGAATGTACTGATCACTGTGGAAATGTACTGATCACTGTGGGAATACGCTGATCACTGCGGGAATGTACTGATCACGGTTGGAATGCCCTGATCACTGTGGAAATGTACTGATCATTGCGGGAATTTACTGATCACTGCGGGAATGTACAGATCACTGCGGTAATATACTGATGACTTTGGGAATGGACTGATAAACGGGAATGTACTGATCAGTGTGGGAATGTATTGATGAAGGTGGGAATGTGCTGATGACTGTGGGAATGTACTGATCACCGTGGAAATGTACTGATCGCTGCGACAATCTGCTGATCACTGTGGGAATGTATTGATCACTGTGGGAACATACTGATCTCTGAAGGAAAGTTGGGATCACTGTGGGAATGTACTGATGACTGTGGGAATGTACCGATCACTGTGGGAATGTTTTGTTCACTGCGGGAATGTACTGATCACTGTTGGAATGTCTTTATCACAGTGGGAATCTACTGATCACTTTGGGAATGTACTGATAAATGGGAATGTACTGATCACTGTGGAAATGTACTGATCACTGCGAGAATCTTCTGATCACTGTGGGAATGTATTGATCACTGTGGGAACATACTGATCTCTGAAGGAAAGTTGGGATCACTGTGGGAATGTACCGATCACTGTGGGAATGTTTTGTTCACTGCGGGAATGTACTGATCACTGTTGGAATGTCCTTATCACTGTGGGAATCTACTGATCACTTTGGGAATGTACTGATAAATGGGAATGTTCTGATCACTGTGGAAATGTACTGATGACTGTGGGAATATGCTGATCACTGCGGGAATGTACTGATCACTGTTGGAATGCACTGATCACTGCGGGAATGTACTGATCACTGCGGTAATGTACTGATCACTTTGGTAATGTACTGATAAACGGGAATGTACTGATCACTGTGGGAATGCACTGATCAGTGTGGGAATATACTAATCACTGTGGGAACGTACAGATCAATGCGGGAATGTATTGATCACTGGGGGAATATACTGATCACTGCAGGAATGTATTGATCACTGTGGGAATATACTGATCACTGTGGGAATATACTGATCACTGCGGGAATGTTCTGATCACTGTGGGAATGTACTGATCACTGTGGGAATGTATTGATCACTGCTGGAATGTTTTGATCACTGTGGGAATGTACTGATCACTGTGGGAATGTACTGATCACTGCGGGAATGTTCTGATTACTGTGGGAATGTATTGATCGCTGTGGGAATGTATTGATCAGTACGGGAATGCAATGACCTCTGTTTAAATGTACTGATCACTGTGGAAATGTACTGTTCACTGTAGGAATGTACTGATCTCTGAGGGAATATATTGATCAGTGCCGGAATGTAATGATCACTGTTGGAATGTACTGATCACTGTGGGAATGTAGTGCTCATTGTGGGAACGTACAGATCAATGCTGGAATGTATTGATAACTGTGGGAATGCACTGATCACTGCGGGAATGTACTGATCACTATGGAAATATACTGGTCACTGTGGGAATATACTGATCACTGTGGGAATGTACTGATCACTGTGGGAATGTATTGATCACTGCTGGAATGTTTTGATCACTGTGGGAATGTACTGATCACTGTGGGAATGTACTGATCACTGTCGGAATATACTGATCACTACGGAAGTGTGTTGATCACTGTGGGAATGTACTGACCACTTTGGGAATGTCTTGATCACTGCGGGATTGTATTGATCACAGTGGGAATGTACTGATCACTGTGGAAATATATTGATCACTCCGGGAATGCAATGATCTCTGTTCAAATGTATTGATCACTGTGATAAGGCCCTGATCTCTGTGGGAATATTCTGATCACTGTGGAAATGTATTGATCACTCCGGGAATGCAATAATCTCTGTTTAAATGTACTGATCTCTGTGGGAATGTACCGATCACTGTGGGAATGTCTTGATCACTGCGGGATTGTATTGATCACTGTGGGAATATTCTGATCACTGTGGAAATGTATTGATCACTCCGGGAATGCAATGATCTCTGTTTAAATGTACTGATCTCTGTGGGAATGTACCGATCACTGTGGGAATGCTTTGTTCAATGCGGGAATGTAGTGATCACTGTTGGAATGTCCTGATCACTGTGGGAATCTACTGATCACTTTGGGAATGTACTGATAAACGGGAATGCACTGATCACTGTGGAAATGTACTGATCACTGTGGGAATGTACTGATCACTGCGGTAATATGCTGATCACATTTGGAATGTACTGATAAACGGGAATATACTGATCAGTGTGGGAATCTACTGATCACTGAGGGAATGTACTGATCACTGAGCGAATGTACTGATCAATGTGGGAATATATTGATCACTGCGGGATTGTATTGATCATTGTGGGAATGTGCTGATCAGTGTGGGAATGTTTTGTTCACTGCGGGAATGTCCTGATCACTGTGGGAATATAATGATTACTGCGGAAATGTGTTGATCACTGTGGGAATGTACTGATCACTGCGGGAATGTACTGATCACTGTCGGAATGTATTGATCACTGTGGGAACGTACAGATCAATGCTGGAATGTATTGATAACTGTGGGAATGTACTGATCAATATGGAAATATACTGGTCACTGTGGGAATATACTGATGACTGTGGGAATATACTGATCACTGCGGAAATGTGTTGATCACTGTGGGAATGTACTGATCACTGCGGGAATGTACTGATCACTGTCGGAATGTACTGATAACTGCTGGAATGTTTTGATCACTGTGGAATGTACTGATCACTGTGGGAATGTCTTGATCACTGCGGGATTGTATTGATCACTGTGGGAATATTCTGATCACTGTGGAAATGTATTGATCACTCCGGGAATGCAATGATCTCTGTTTAAATGTACTGATCTCTGCGGGAATGTACCGATCACTGTGGGAATGTTTTGTTCAATGCGGGAATGTCCTGATCACTGTGGAAATGTACTGATCATTGCAGGAATATACAGATCACTGCGGTAATATGCTGATCACATTTGGAATGTACTGATAAACGGGAATGTACTGATCAGTGTGGGAATGTACTGATCACTGAGGGAATGTACTGATCACTGAGCGAATGTACTGATCACTGTGGGAATATATTGATCACTGCGGGATTGTATTGATCATTGTGGGAATGTACTGATCACTGTGGGAATGTACTGATCACTGCGCGAATGTACTGATCACTGTGGGAATGTACTGATCACTCCAGGAATGCAATGATCTCTGTTTAAATGTACTGATCACTGTGGAAATGTACTGCTCACTGTGGGAATGTACTGATCCCTGAGGGAATAGATTGATCAGTGCAGGAATGTAATGATCACTGTTGGAATGTACTGATCGCTGTGGGAATATTCTGATCACTGCGGGGATGTACCGATCACTGTGGAAATGTAATGATCACTGCGGAAATGTACTGATAACTGTTGGAATGTCATGTTCACTGTGGGAATCTACTGATCACTTTGGGATTGTACTGATAAATGGGAATGTACTGATCACTGTGGAAATGTACTGATCACTGTGGGAATACGCTGATCACTGCGGGAATGTACTGATCACGGTTGGAATGCCCTGATCACTGTGGAAATGTACTGATCATTGCGGGAATTTACTGATCACTGCGGGAATGTACAGATCACTGCGGTAATATACTGATGACTTTGGGAATGGACTGATAAACGGGAATGTACTGATCAGTGTGGGAATGTATTGATGAAGGTGGGAATGTGCTGATGACTGTGGGAATGTACTGATCACCGTGGAAATGTACTGATCGCTGCGACAATCTGCTGATCACTGTGGGAATGTATTGATCACTGTGGGAACATACTGATCTCTGAAGGAAAGTTGGGATCACTGTGGGAATGTACTGATGACTGTGGGAATGTACCGATCACTGTGGGAATGTTTTGTTCACTGCGGGAATGTACTGATCACTGTTGGAATGTCTTTATCACAGTGGGAATCTACTGATCACTTTGGGAATGTACTGATAAATGGGAATGTACTGATCACTGTGGAAATGTACTGATCACTGCGAGAATCTTCTGATCACTGTGGGAATGTATTGATCACTGTGGGAACATACTGATCTCTGAAGGAAAGTTGGGATCACTGTGGGAATGTACCGATCACTGTGGGAATGTTTTGTTCACTGCGGGAATGTACTGATCACTGTTGGAATGTCCTTATCACTGTGGGAATCTACTGATCACTTTGGGAATGTACTGATAAATGGGAATGTTCTGATCACTGTGGAAATGTACTGATGACTGTGGGAATATGCTGATCACTGCGGGAATGTACTGATCACTGTTGGAATGCACTGATCACTGCGGGAATGTACTGATCACTGCGGTAATGTACTGATCACTTTGGTAATGTACTGATAAACGGGAATGTACTGATCACTGTGGGAATGCACTGATCAGTGTGGGAATATACTAATCACTGTGGGAACGTACAGATCAATGCGGGAATGTATTGATCACTGGGGGAATATACTGATCACTGCAGGAATGTATTGATCACTGTGGGAATATACTGATCACTGTGGGAATATACTGATCACTGCGGGAATGTTCTGATCACTGTGGGAATGTACTGATCACTGTGGGAATGTATTGATCACTGCTGGAATGTTTTGATCACTGTGGGAATGTACTGATCACTGTGGGAATGTACTGATCACTGCGGGAATGTTCTGATTACTGTGGGAATGTATTGATCGCTGTGGGAATGTATTGATCAGTACGGGAATGCAATGACCTCTGTTTAAATGTACTGATCACTGTGGAAATGTACTGTTCACTGTAGGAATGTACTGATCTCTGAGGGAATATATTGATCAGTGCCGGAATGTAATGATCACTGTTGGAATGTACTGATCACTGTGGGAATGTAGTGCTCATTGTGGGAACGTACAGATCAATGCTGGAATGTATTGATAACTGTGGGAATGCACTGATCACTGCGGGAATGTACTGATCACTATGGAAATATACTGGTCACTGTGGGAATATACTGATCACTGTGGGAATGTACTGATCACTGTGGGAATGTATTGATCACTGCTGGAATGTTTTGATCACTGTGGGAATGTACTGATCACTGTGGGAATGTACTGATCACTGTCGGAATATACTGATCACTACGGAAGTGTGTTGATCACTGTGGGAATGTACTGACCACTTTGGGAATGTCTTGATCACTGCGGGATTGTATTGATCACAGTGGGAATGTACTGATCACTGTGGAAATATATTGATCACTCCGGGAATGCAATGATCTCTGTTCAAATGTATTGATCACTGTGATAAGGCCCTGATCTCTGTGGGAATATTCTGATCACTGTGGAAATGTATTGATCACTCCGGGAATGCAATAATCTCTGTTTAAATGTACTGATCTCTGTGGGAATGTACCGATCACTGTGGGAATGTCTTGATCACTGCGGGATTGTATTGATCACTGTGGGAATATTCTGATCACTGTGGAAATGTATTGATCACTCCGGGAATGCAATGATCTCTGTTTAAATGTACTGATCTCTGTGGGAATGTACCGATCACTGTGGGAATGCTTTGTTCAATGCGGGAATGTAGTGATCACTGTTGGAATGTCCTGATCACTGTGGGAATCTACTGATCACTTTGGGAATGTACTGATAAACGGGAATGCACTGATCACTGTGGAAATGTACTGATCACTGTGGGAATGTACTGATCACTGCGGTAATATGCTGATCACATTTGGAATGTACTGATAAACGGGAATATACTGATCAGTGTGGGAATCTACTGATCACTGAGGGAATGTACTGATCACTGAGCGAATGTACTGATCAATGTGGGAATATATTGATCACTGCGGGATTGTATTGATCATTGTGGGAATGTGCTGATCAGTGTGGGAATGTTTTGTTCACTGCGGGAATGTCCTGATCACTGTGGGAATATAATGATTACTGCGGAAATGTGTTGATCACTGTGGGAATGTACTGATCACTGCGGGAATGTACTGATCACTGTCGGAATGTATTGATCACTGTGGGAACGTACAGATCAATGCTGGAATGTATTGATAACTGTGGGAATGTACTGATCAATATGGAAATATACTGGTCACTGTGGGAATATACTGATGACTGTGGGAATATACTGATCACTGCGGAAATGTGTTGATCACTGTGGGAATGTACTGATCACTGCGGGAATGTACTGATCACTGTCGGAATGTACTGATAACTGCTGGAATGTTTTGATCACTGTGGAATGTACTGATCACTGTGGGAATGTCTTGATCACTGCGGGATTGTATTGATCACTGTGGGAATATTCTGATCACTGTGGAAATGTATTGATCACTCCGGGAATGCAATGATCTCTGTTTAAATGTACTGATCTCTGCGGGAATGTACCGATCACTGTGGGAATGTTTTGTTCAATGCGGGAATGTCCTGATCACTGTGGAAATGTACTGATCATTGCAGGAATATACAGATCACTGCGGTAATATGCTGATCACATTTGGAATGTACTGATAAACGGGAATGTACTGATCAGTGTGGGAATGTACTGATCACTGAGGGAATGTACTGATCACTGAGCGAATGTACTGATCACTGTGGGAATATATTGATCACTGCGGGATTGTATTGATCATTGTGGGAATGTACTGATCACTGTGGGAATGTACTGATCACTGCGCGAATGTACTGATCACTGTGCGAATGTACTGATCACTGCAGGAATGTACTGATCATTACGGGAATGTACTGATCACTTGGGGAATATACTGATCACTGTGGGAATGTATTGATCACTGTGGTGATGTATTGATCACTCCAGGAATGCAATGATCTCTGTTTAAATGTACTGATCACTGTGGAAATGTACTGCTCACTGTGGGAATGTACTGATCCCTGAGGGAATATATTGATCAGTGCAGGAATGTAATGATCACTGTTGGAATGTACTGATCGCTGTGGGAATATTCTGATCACTGCGGGGATGTACCGATCACTGTGGAAATGTAATGATCACTGCGGAAATGTACTGATAACTGTTGGAATGTCATGTTCACTGTGGGAATCTACTGATCACTTTGGGATTGTACTGATAAATGGGAATGTACTGATCACTGTGGAAATGTACTGATCACTGTGGGAATATGCTGATCACTGCGGGAATGTACTGATCACGGTTGGAATGCCCTGATCACTGTGGAAATGTACTGATCATTGCGGGAATTTACTGATCACTGCGGGAATGTACAGATCACTGCGGTAATATACTGATGACTTTGGGAATGGACTGATAAACGGGAATGTACTGATCAGTGTGGGAATGTATTGATGAAGGTGGGAATGTGCTGATGACTGTGGGAATGTACTGATCACCGTGGAAATGTACTGATCGCTGCGACAATCTGCTGATCACTGTGGGAATGTATTGATCACTGTGGGAACATACTGATCTCTGAAGGAAAGTTGGGATCACTGTGGGAATGTACTGATGACTGTGGGAATGTACCGATCACTGTGGGAATGTTTTGTTCACTGCGGGAATGTACTGATCACTGTTGGAATGTCCTTATCACAGTGGGAATCTACTGATCACTTTGGGAATGTACTGATAAATGGGAATGTACTGATCACTGTGGAAATGTACTGATCACTGCGAGAATCTTCTGATCACTGTGGGAATGTATTGATCACTGTGGGAACATACTGATCTCTGAAGGAAAGTTGGGATCACTGTGGGAATGTACCGATCACTGTGGGAATGTTTTGTTCACTGCGGGAATGTATTGATCACTGTTGGAATGTCCTTATCACTGTGGGAATCTACTGATCACTTTGGGAATGTACTGATAAATGGGAATGTTCTGATCACTGTGGAAATGTACTGATGACTGTGGGAATATGCTGATCACTGCGGAAATGTACTGATCACTGTTGGAATGCACTGATCACTGCGGGAATGTACTGATCACTGCGGTAATGTACTGATCACTTTGGTAATGTACTGATAAACGGGAATGTACTGATCACTGTGGGAATGTACTGATCAGTGTGGGAATATACTAATCACTGTGGGAACGTACAGATCAATGCGGGAATGTATTGATCACTGGGGGAATATACTGATCACTGCAGGAATGTATTGATCACTGTGGGAATATACTGATCACTGTGGGAATATACTGATCACTGCGGGAATGTTCTGATCACTGTGGGAATGTACTGATCACTGTGGGAATGTATTGATCACTGCTGGAATGTTTTGATCACTGTGGGAATGTACTGATCACTGTGGGAATGTACTGATCACTGCGGGAATGTTCTGATTACTGTGGGAATGTATTGATCACTGTGGGAATGTATTGATCAGTACGGGAATGCAATGACCTCTGTTTAAATGTACTGATCACTGTGGAAATGTACTGTTCACTGTAGGAATGTACTGATCTCTGAGGGAATATATTGATCAGTGCCGGAATGTAATGATCACTGTTGGAATGTACTGATCACTGTGGGAATGTAGTGCTCATTGTGGGAACGTACAGATCAATGCTGGAATGTATTGATAACTGTGGGAATGCACTGATCACTGCGGGAATGTACTGATCACTATGGAAATATACTGGTCACTGTGGGAATATACTGATCACTGTGGGAATGTACTGATCACTGTGGGAATGTATTGATCACTGCTGGAATATTTTGATCACTGTGGGAATGTACTGATCACTGTGGGAATGTACTGATCACTGTCGGAATATACTGATCACTACGGAAGTGTGTTGATCACTGTGGGAATGTACTGACCACTTTGGGAATGTCTTGATCACTGCGGGATTGTATTGATCACATGTGGGAATGTACTGATCACTGTGGAAATATATTGATCACTCCGGGAATGCAATGATCTCTGTTCAAATGTATTGATCACTGTGATAAGGCCCTGATCTCTGTGGGAATATTCTGATCACTGTGGAAATGTATTGATCACTCCGGGAATGCAATAATCTCTGTTTAAATGTACTGATCTCTGTGGGAATGTACCGATCACTGTGGGAATGTTTTGTTCAATGCGGGAATGTAGTGATCACTGTTGGAATGTCCTGATCACTGTGGGAATCTACTGATCA
Source organism: Chiloscyllium punctatum (assembly GCF_047496795.1). NCBI lineage: Eukaryota > Metazoa > Chordata > Chondrichthyes > Orectolobiformes > Hemiscylliidae > Chiloscyllium > Chiloscyllium punctatum. The sequence goes on along the minus strand of NC_092739.1, from coordinate 160,505,941 downwards.
CTTTGGGAATGTACTGATAAACGGGAATGCACAGATCACTGTGGAAATATACTGATCACTGCGGGAATGTACTGATCAGTGTGGGAATGTTTTGTTCAATGCGGGAATGTCCTGATCACTTTGGAAATGTACTGATCATTGCAGGAATATACAGATCACTGCGGTAATATGCTGATCACATTTGGAATGTACTGATAAATGGGAATGTACTGATCAGTGTGGGAATGTACTGATCACTGAGGGAATGTACTGATGACTGAGCGAATGTACTGATCACTGTGGGAATATATTGATCACTGCGGGATTGTATTGATCATTGTGGGAATGTACTGATCACTGCGCGAATGTACTGATCACTGCAGGAATGTCCTGATCATTACGGGAATGTACTGATCACTTGGGGAATATACTGATCACTGTGGGAATGTATTGATCACTGTGGGGATGTATCGATCACTCCAGGAATGCAATGATCTCTGTTTAAATGTACTGATCACTGTGGAAATGTACTGCTCACTGTGGGAATATACTGATCCCTGTGGGAATATATTGATTAGTGCAGGAATGTAATGATCACTGTTGGAATGTACTGATCGCTGTGGGAATATTCTGATCACTGCGGGGATGTACCGATCACTTTGGAAATGTAATGATCACTGCGGAAATGTACTGATAACTGTTGGAATGTCATGTTCACTGTGGGAATCTACTGATCACTTTGGGATTGTACTGATAAATGGGAATGTACTAATCACTGTGGAAATGTACTGATCACTGTGGGAATATGCTGATCACTGCGGGAAGGTACTGATCTCTGAGGGAATATATTGATCAGTGCTGGAATGTAATGATCACTGTTGGAATGTACTGATCACTGTGGGAATGTAGTGCTCACTGTGGGAACGTACAGATCTACTGATCACTTTGGGAATGTACTGATAAATGGGAATGTTCTGATCACTGTGGAAATGTACTGCTGACTGTGGGAATATGCTGATCACTGCGGGAATGTACTGATCACTTCGGTAATGTACTGATCAATTTGGTAATGTACTGATAAACGGGAATGTACTGATCTGTGTGGGAATGTACTGATCACCGTGGGAATGTACTGATCACTGTGGGAACGTACTGATAAACGGGAATGTACTGATCACTGTGGGAATGTACTGATCAGTGTGGGTATGTACTGATCACTGTGGGAACGTACAGATCAATGCGGGAATGTATTGATCACTGGGGGAATATACTGATCACTGCAGGAATGTATTGATCACTGTGGGAATATACTGATCACTGTGGGCATATACTGATCACTGCGGGAATGTTCTGATCACTGTGGGAATGTACTGACCACTGAGGGAATGTATTGATCACTGCTGGAATGTTTTGATAACTGTGGGAATGTACTGATCACTGTGGGAATGTACTGATCACTGCGGGAAGGTTCTGATTACTGTGGGAATGTATTGATCACTGTGGGAATGTATTGATCAGTCCGGGAATGCAATGACCTCTGTTTAAATGTACTGATCACTGTGGAAATGTACTGTTCACTGTGGGAATGTACTGATCACTGTGGAAATGTACTGATCTCTGAGGGAATATATTGATCAGTGCAGGAATGTAATGATCACTGTTGGAATGTACTGATCTCTGTGGGAATGTAGTGCTCACTGTGGGAACGTACAGATCAATGCTGGAATGTATTGATGACTGTGGGAATGCATTGATCATTGTGGGAATGTGCTGATCAGTGTGGGAATGTTTTGTTCACTGCGGGAATGTCCTGATCACTGTGGGAATATAATGATTACTGCGGAAATGTGTTGATCACTGTGGAAATGTACTGCTGACTGTGGGAATATGCTGATCACTGCGGGAATGTACTGATCACTTCGGTAATGTACTGATCAATTTGGTAATGTACTGATAAACGGGAATGTACTGATCTGTGTGGGAATGTACTGATCACCGTGGGAATGTACTGATCACTGTGGGAACGTACTGATAAACGGGAATGTACTGATCACTGTGGGAATGTACTGATCAGTGTGGGTATGTACTGATCACTGTGGGAACGTACAGATCAATGCGGGAATATATTGATCACTGCGGGATTGTATTGATCATTGTGTGAATGTGCTGATCAGTGTGGGAATGTTTTGTTCACTGCGGGAATGTCCTGATCACTGTGGGAATATAATGATTACTGCGGAAATGTGTTGATCACTGTGGGAATGTACTGATCACTGCGGGAATGTACTGATCACTGTCGGAATGTATTGATCACTGTGGGAACGTACAGATCAATGCTGGAATGTATTGATAACTGTGGGAATGCACTGATCACTGCGGGAATGTACTGATCACTATGGAAATATACTGGTCACTGTGGGAATATACTGATCACTGTGGGAATGTACTGATCACTGTGGGAATGTATTGATCACTGTGGGAATATACTGATCACTGCGGGAATGTTCTGATCACTGTGGGAATGTACTGATCACTGTGGGAATGTATTGATCACTGCTGGAATGTTTTGATCACTGTGGGAATGTACTGATCACTGTGGGAATGTACTGATCACTGCGGGAATGTGTTGATCACTGTGGGAATGTATTGATCACAGTGTGAATGTACTGATCATTGCAGAAATGTACTGATCACTGTGGGAATGTCCTGATCATTGCGGGAATGTACTGATCAATGCGGGAATGTTTTGATCACTGTGGGAATGTATTAATCACAGTGTGAATGTACTGATCACTGTGGGAATGTATTGATCACTGCGGAAATGTCGAGATCACAGCGGGAATGTACTGATCACTGTGGGAATGTATTGATCACTGTGGGAATGTACTACTCACTGTGGGAATATCCTGATTAATGTGGGAATGTATTGATCACTGTGGGAAAGTACTGCTCACTGCGGGAATGTATTGATCACTGTGGGAATGTACTGATCATTGCGGGAATGTACTGGTCACAGTGGGAATATGCTGATCATTGTGGGAATATACTGCTCACTGCAGGAAGGTATTAATCACTGTGGGAATGTAATGATCACTGCAGAAATGTATTGATCACTGCGGGAATGTACTGATCACTGGGAATGAACTGATCACTGGGGGAATGTACTGTTCACTGTGGGAATGTAATGCCCACTGCGGGAATGTGCTGATCAATGTGGGAATGTATTGATCACAGTGGGAATATGCTGATCATTGTGGGAATATACTGCTCACTGCAGGAAGGTAATGATCACTGTGGGAATGTAATGATCAATGTGGGAATGTATTGATTACTGTGGAAATGTACTGCTCACTGCAGGAAGGTATTGATCACTGTGGGAATGTACTGATCCTTGCGGGAATGTATTGATCACTGTGGGAATATGCTGATCATATGCTGATCATATATTGTGGGAATATGCTGATCATATGCTGATCATATATTGTGGGAATATGCTGATCATATGCTGATCATATACTGCTCACTGCAGGAAGGTAATGATCACTGTGGGAATGTAATGATCACTGCAGAAATGTATTGATCACTGCGGGAATGTACTGATCACTGGGAATGAACTGATCACTTGGGGAATGTAGTGTTGACTGTGGGAATGTACTGCTCACTGCGGGAATGCACTGACCAAGGTGGGAATGTATTGATCAATGTGGGAAAGTATTGATTACTGTGGGAATGCAGTGCTCATTACGGGAAGGTAATGATCACTGTGGGAATGTGCTGATCATTGCAGGAATGTATTGATCACGGCGGGAATGTACTGATCATTGTGGGAATGTCCTCATCAATTTGGGAATGTACTGATCACTGCTGGAATGCACTGATCATTGCGGGAACGTATTGATCACTGTGGGAATGTATTGATCACTTTGGGAATGTACTGATCACTGCAGGAATGTACCGATCACTGTTGGAATGTCCTGATCACTGTGGGAATGTACTGATCACTGTGGTAATATACTGAGCACTTTGGGAATGTACTGATTAATGGGAATGTACTGATCAGTGTGGGAACATACAGATCACTGAGGAAATGCATTGATCACTGTGGGAATGCACTGATCTCTGCGGGAATGTACTGATCACTGTGGGAACATACAGATCACTGTGGAATATACTGATCACTGCTGGAACATTTTGATCACTGCGGGAATGTTCTGATCACTGTGGGAATGTACTGATCACTGTGGGAATGTATTGATCACTGCTGGAATGTTTTGATCACTGTGGGAATGTACTGATCACTGCGGGAATGTTCTGATCACTGTGGGAATGTATTGAGCACTGTGGGAATGTACTGATCACTGTGGGAATGTACGGATCACTGGGGGAATGTATTGATCACTGTGGGAATGTATTGATCAGTACGGGAATGCAATGACCTCTGTTTAAATGTACTGATCACTGTGGAAATGTGCTGTTCACTGTGGGAATGTACTGATCTCTGAGGGAATATATTGATCAGTGCAGGAATGTAATGATCACTGTTGGAATGTACTGATCACTGCGGGAATGTAGTGCTCACTGCGGGAACGTACAGGTCAATGCTGGAATGTATTGATAACTGTGGGAATGCACTGATCACTGCGGGAATGTACTGATCACTATGGAAATATACTGGTCACTGTGGGAATATACTGATCACTGTGGGAATGTACGGATCACTGTGGGAATGAATTGATCACTGCTGGAATGTTTTCATCACTGTGGGAATGTACTGATCACTGTGGGAATGTGCTGATCACTGCGGGAATGTAGTGCTCACTGTGGGAACGTACAGATCAATGCTGGAATGTATTGATAACTGTGGGAATGCACTGATCACTGCGGGAATGTACTGATCACTATGGAAATATACTGGTCACTGTGGGAATATACTGATAACTGAGGAAATGTGTTGATCACTGTGGGAATGTACTGATCACTGCGGGAATGTACTGATCACTGTTGGAATGTATTGATCACTGCTGGAATGTTTTGATCACTGTGGCATGTACTGACCACTGTGGGAATGTCTTGATCACTGCGGGATTGTATTGATCACTGTGGGAATATTCTGATCACTGTGGAAATGTATTGATCACTCCGGGAATGCAATGATCTCTGTTTAAATGTACTGATCTCTGTGGGAATGTACCGATCACTGTGGGAATGTTTTGTTCAATGCGGGAATGTAGTGATCACTGTTGGAATGTCCTGATCACTGTGGGAATCTACTGATCACTTAGGGAAAGTACGGATAAATGGGAATGCACTGATCACTGTGGAAATATACTGATCACTGCGGGAATGTACTGATCAGTGTGGGAATGTACTGATCACTGCAGGAATGTACTGATCATTACGGGAATGTACTGATCACTTGGGGAATATACTGATCACTGTGGTAATGTATTGATCACTGTGGGGATGTATCGATCACTCCAGGAATGCAATGATCTCAGTTTAAATGTACTGATCACTGTGGAAATGTACTGCTCACTGTGGGAATGTACTGATCCCTGAGGGAATATATTGATCAGTGCAGGAATGTAATGATCACTGTTGGAATGTACTGATCTCTGTGGGAATGTAGTGCTCACTGTGGGAACGTACAGATCAATGCTGGAATGTATTGATAACTGTGGGAATGCACTGATCACTGCGGGAATGTACTGATCACTATGGAAATATACTGGTCACTGTGGGAATATACTGATCACTATGGGAATGTACTGATCACTGTGGGAATGTTTTGATCACTGTGGGAATGTACTGATCACTGTGGGAATGTACTAATGACTGTCGGAATATACTGATCACTGCGGAAATGTGTTGATCACTGTGGGAATGTATTGATCACTGCTGGAATGTTTTGATCACTGTGGGAATGTACTGACCACTGTGGGAATGTCTTGATCACTGCGGGATTGTATTGATCACTGTGGGAATGTACTGATCACTGTGGAAATATATTGATCACTCCGGGAATGCAATGATCTCTGTTCAAATGTATTGATCACTCTGATAAGGCCCTGATCTCTGTGGGAATATTCTGATCACTGTGGAAATGTATTGATCACTCCGGGAATGCAATAATCTCTGTTTAAATGTACTGATCTCTGTGGGAATGTTTTGTTCAATGCGGGAATGTAGTGATCACTGTTGGAATGTCCTGATCACTGTGGGAATCTACTGATCACTTTGGGAATGTACTGATAAACGGGAATGCACAGATCACTGTGGAAATGTACTGATCTCTGTGGAAATATACTGATCACTGCGGGAATGTACTGATCAGTGTGGGAATGTTTTGTTCACTGCGGGAATGTACTGATCACTTTGGAGATGTACTGATCATTGCAGGAATATACAGATCACTGCGGTAATATGCTGATGACATTTGGAATGTACTGATAAATGGGAATGTACTGATCAGTGCGGGAATGTACTGATCACTGAGGGAATGTACTGATCACTGTGGGAATAAATTGATTACTGCGGGATTGTATTGATCATTGTGGGAATGTACTGATCACTGTGGGAATGTACTGATCACTGGTGGAATATAATGATCACTGCGCGAATGTACTGATCACTGCAGGAATGTACTGATCATTACGGGAATGTACTGATCACTTGGGGAATATACTGATCACTGTGGGAATGTATTGATCACTGTGGGGATGTATCGATCACTCCAGGAATGCAATGATCTCTGTTTAAATGTACTGATCACTGTGGAAATGTACTGCTCACTGTGGGAATATACTGATCCCTGAAGGAATATATTCATTAGTGCAGGAATGTAATGATCACTGTTGGAATCTACTGATCGCTGTGGGAATATTCTGATCACTGCGGGGATGTACCGATCACTGTGGAAATGTAATGATCACTGCGCAAATGTACTGATAACTGTTGGAATGTCATGTTCACTGTGGGAATCTACTGATCACTTTGGGATTGTACTGATAAATGGGAATGTACTGATCACTGTGGAAATGTACTGATCACTGTGGGAATATGCTGATCACTGCGGGAATGTACTGATCTCTGAGGGAATATATTGATCAGTGCTGGAATGTAATGATCACTGTTGGAATGTACTGATCACTGTGGGAATGTAGTGCTCACTGTGGGAACGTACAGATCAATGCTGTAATGTATTGATAACTGTGGGAATGCACTGATCACTGCTGGAATGTACTGATCACTATGGAAATATACTGGTCACTGTAGGAATATACTGATCACTGTGGGAATGTATTGATCACTGCTGGAATGTTTTGATCACTGTGGGAATGTACTGATCACTGTGGGAATGTTTTGATCACTGTGGGAATGTTTTGATCACTGTGGGAATGTACTGATCACTGTGGGAATATACTGATCACCGCGGAAATGTGTTGATCACTGTGGGAATGTATTGATCACTGTGGGAATGTTTTGATCACTGTGGGAATGTACTGATCACTGCGGGAATGTACTGATCACTGCGGGAATGTACTGATCACTGTGGGAATGTATTGATCACTGTGGGAATGTTCTGATCACTGCGGGAATGTATTGATCACTGTGACAATGTATTGATCGCTGATGGAAATTGCTGACTACTGTGGGAATGTTCTGATCACTGTGGGAATGTGTTGATCACTGTTGGAATGTACAGATCATTTGGGAATGCACTAATCATTTGGGAATAAAATGATCAATGTAGTGATAACTGTGGGAGTGTGCTGATCACTGTGGAAATATTCTGATCACCGTGGGAATTTACTGGTCACTGTGGGAATGTACTGGTCACTGCGGGAATGTACTGATCACTGCAGGAATACACTGATCACGGTGGGGATGCTCTGATCACTGCAAGAATGTATTGCTGACGGTGGGAAAGTATTGATCACTGTGGGAATATACTGAACACTGTGGGAATATACTGATCACTGTGGGAATGTACTGATCACTGTGGGAATGTATTGATCACTGCTGGAATGTTTTGATCACTGTGGGAATGTACTGATCACTGTGGGAATGTACTGATGACTGTGGGAATGTATTGATCACTGCTGGAATGTGTTGATCACTGTGGGAATGTACTGATCACTGTGGGAATGTACTGATGACTGTGGGAATATACTGATAACTGAGGAAATGTGTTGATCACTGCTGGAATGTTTTGATCACTGTGGCATGTACTGACCACTGTGGGAATGTCTTGATCACTGCGGGATTGTATTGATCACTGTGGGAATATTCTGATCACTGTGGAAATGTATTGATCACTCCAGGAATGCAATGATCTCTGTTTAAATGTACTGATCTCTGTGGGAATGTACCGATCACTGTGGGAATGTTTTGTTCAATGCGGGAATGTAGTGATCACTGTTGGAATGTCCTGATCACTGTGGGAATCTACTGATCACTTTGGGAATGTACTGATAAATGGGAATGCACTGATCACTGTGGAAATGTACTGATTACTGTGGTAATGTACTGATCACTGTGGGAATGTACTGATCACAGCGGTAATATGCTGATCACATTTGGAATGTACTGATAAACGGGAATATACAGATCAGTGTGGGAATGTACTGATCACTGAGGGAATGTACTGATCACTGAGCGAATGGACTGATCACTGTGGGAATATATTGATCATTGCGGGATTGTATTGATCATTGTGGGAATGTGCTGATCAGTGTGGGAATGTTTTGTTCACTGCGGGAATGTCCTGATCACTGTGGGAATATAATGATTACTGCGGAAATGTGTTGATCACTGTGGGAATGTACTGATCACTGTCGGAATGTATTGATCACTGTGGGAACGTACAGATCAATGCTGGAATGTATTGATAACTGTGGGAATGCACTGATCACTGCGGGAATGTACTGATCACTATGGAAATATACTGGTCACTGTGGGAATATACTGATCACTGTGGGAATGTACTGATCACTGTGGGAATGTATTGATCACTGTGGGAATATACTGATCACTGCGGGAATGTTCTGATCACTGTGGGAATGTACTGATCACTGTGGGAATGTATTGATCACTGCTGGAATGTTTTGATCACTGTGGGAATGTACTGATCACTGTGGGAAGGTACTGATCACTGCGGGAATGTTCTGATTACTGTGGGAATGTATTGATCAGTACGGGAATGCAATGACCTCTGTTTTAATGTACCCATCACTGTGGAAATGTACTGATCACTGCGGGAATGTAGTGCTCACTGTGGGAACGTACAGATCAATACTGGAATGTATTGATAACTGTGGGAATGCACTGATCACTGCGGGAATGTACTGATCACTATGGAAATATACTGGTCACTGTGGGAATATACTGATGGCTGTCGGAATATACTGATCACTGCGGAAATGTGTTGATCACTGTGGGAATGTACTGACCACTGTGGGAATGTCTTGATCACTGCGGGATTGTATTGATCACTGTGGGAATGTACTGATCACTGTGGAAATATATTGATCACTCCGGGAATGCAATGATCTCTGTTCAAATGTATTGATCACTCTGATAAGGCCCTGATCTCTGTGGGAATATTCTGATCATTGTGGAAATGTATTGATCACTCCGGGAATGCAATAATCTCTGTTTAAATGTACTGATCTCTGTGGGAATGTACCGATCACTGTGGGAATGTTTTGTTCAATGCGGGAATGTAGTGATCACTGTTGGAATGTCCTGATCACTGTGGGAATCTACTGATCACTTTGGGAATGTACTGATAAACAGGAATGCACTGATCACTGTGAAATGTACTGATCTCTGTGGAAATATACTGATCACTGCGGGAATGTACTGATCAGTGTGGGAATGTTTTGTTCACTGCAGGAATGTCCTGATCACTTTGGAAATGTACTGATCATTGCAGGAATATACAGATCACTGCGGTAATATGCTGATCACATTTGGAATGTACTGATAAATGGGAATGTACTGATCAGTGTGGGAATGTACTGATCACTGAGGGAATGTACTGGTCACTGAGCGAATGCACTGATCACTGTGGGAATATATTGATCACTGCGGGATTGTATTGATCATTGTGGGAATGTACTGATCACTGTGGGAATGTACTGATCACTGGGGGAATATACTGATCACTGCGCGAATGTACTGATCACTGCAGGAATGTACTGATCATTACGGGAATATACTGATCACTTGGGGAATATACTGATCACTGTGGGAATGTATTGATCACTGTGGGGATGTATCAATCACTCCAGGAATGCAATGATCTCTGTTTAAATGTACTGATCACTGTGGAAATGTACTGCTCACTGTGGGAATATACTGATCCCTGAGGGAATATATTGATTAGTGCAGGAATGTAATGATCACTGTTGGAATCTACTGATCGCTGTGCAAATATTTTGATCACTGCGGGGATGTACCGATCACTGTGGAAATGTAATGATCACTGCGGAAATGTACTGATAACTGTTGGAATGTCATGTTCACTGTGGGAATCTACTGATCACTTTGGGATTGTACTGATAAATGGGAATGTACTGATCACTGTGGAAATGTACTGATCACTGTGGGAATATGCTGATCACTGCGGGAATGTACTGATCTCTGAGGGAATATATTGATCAGTGCTGAATGTAATGATCACTGTTGGAATGTACTGATCACTGTGGGAATGTAGTGCTCACTGTGGGAACGTACAGATCTACTGATCACTTTGGGAATATACTGATAAATCGGAATGTTCTGATCACTGTGGAAATGTACTGCTGACTGTGGGAATATGCTGATCACTGCGGGAATGTACTGATCACTGTTGGAATGCACTGATCACTGCGGGAATGTACTGGTCACTGCGGTAATGTACTGATCACTTTGGTAATGTACTGATAAACGGGAATGTACTGATCTGTGTGGGAATGTACTGATCACCGTGGGAATGTACTGATCACTGTGGGAACATACAGATCAATGCGGGAATGTATTGATCACTAGAGGAATATATTGATCACTGCAGGAATGTATTGATCACTGTGGGAATATACTGATCACTGTGGGAATACACTGATCACTGCGGGAATGTTCTGATCACTGTGGGAATGTACTGATCACTGTGGGAATGTATTGATCACTGCTGGAATGTTTTGATCACTGTGGGAATGAACTAATCACTGTGGGAATGTACTGATCACTGCGGGAATGTTCTGATTACTGTGGGAATGTATTGATCACTGTGGGAATGTATTGATCAGTACGGGAATGCAATGACCTCTGTTTAAATGTACTGATCACTGTGGAAATGTGCTGTTCACTGTAGGAATGTACTGATCTCTGAGGGAATATATTGATCAGTGCCGGAATGTAATGATCACTGTTGGAATGTACTGATCACTGTGGGAATGTAGTGCTCACTGTGGGAACGTACAGATCAATGCTGGAATGTATTGATAACTGTGGGAATGCACTGATTACTGCGGGAATGTACTGATCACTATGGAAATATACTGGTCACTGTGGAATATACTGATCACTGTGGGAATGTACTGATCACTGTGGGAATGTTTTGATCACTGCTGGAATGTTTTGATCACTGTGGGAATGTACTGAACACTGTGGGAATGTACTGATGACTGTCGGAATATACTGATCACTGCTGGAATGTTTTGATCACTGTGGCATGTACTGACCACAGTGGGAATGTCTTGATCACTGCGGGATTGTATTGATCACTGTGGGAATATTCTGATCACTGTGGAAATGTATTGATCACTCCGGGAATGCAATGATCTCTGTTTAAATGTACTGATCTCTGTGGGAATGTACCGATCACTGTGGGAATGTTTTGTTCAATGCGGGAATGTAGTGATCTCTGTTGGAATGTCCTGATCACTGTGGGAATCTACTGATCACTTTGGGAATGTACTGATAAACGGGAATGCACTGATCACTGTGGAAATGTACTGATCACTGTGGGAATGTACTGATCACTGCGGTAATATGCTGATCACATTTGGAATGTACTGATATACGGGAATATGCTGATCAGTGTGGGAATGTACTGATCACTGAGGGAATGTACTGATCACTGAGCGAATGTACTGATCACAGTGGGAATATATTGATCACTGCGGGATTGTATTGATCATTGTGGGAATGTGCTGATCAGTGTGGCAATGTTTTGTTCACTGCGGGAATGTCCTGATCACTGTGGGAATATAATGATTACTGCGGAAATGTGTTGATCACTGTGGGAATGTACTGATCACTGCAGGAATGTACTGATCACTGTCGGAATGTATTGATCACTGTGGGAACGTACAGATCAATGCTGGAATGTATTGATAACTGTGGGAATGTACTGATCACTATGGAAATATACTGGACACTGTGGGAATATACTGATCACTGTGGGAATGTACTGATCACTGTGGGAATGTATTGATCACTGCTGGAATGTTTTGATCACTGTGGGAATGTACTGATCACTGTGGGAATGGACTGATCACTGCGGGATTGTATTGATCACTGTGGGAATATTCTGATCACTGTGGAAATGTATTGATCACTCCGGGAATGCAATGATCTCTGTTTAAATGTACTGATCTCTGCGGGAATGTACCGATCACTGTGGGAATGTTTTGTTCAATGCGGGAATGTCCTGATCACTGTGGAAATGTACTGATCATTGCAGGAATATACAGATCACTGCGGTAATATGCTGATCACATTTGGAATGTACTGATAAACGGGATTGTACTGATCAGGGCGGGAATGTACTGATCACTGAGGGAATGTACTGATCACTGAGCGAATGTACTGATCACTGTGGGAATATATTGATCACTGCGGGATTGTATTGATCATTGTGGGAATGTACTGATCACTGTGGGAATGTACTGATCACTGGGGGAATATACTGATCACTGCGCGAATGTACTGATCACTGTGGGAATGTACTGATCACTGTGGGAATGTATTGATCACTGTGGGGATGTATCAATCACTCCAGAAATGCAATGATCTCTGTTTAAATGTACTGATCACTGTGGAAATGTACTGCTCACTGTGGGAATATACTGATCCCTGAGGGAATATATTGATTAGTGCAGGAATGTAATGATCACTGTTGGAATCTACTGATTGCTGTGGGAATATTCTGATCACTGCGGGGATGTACCGATCACTGTGGAAATGTAATGATCACTGCGGAAATGTACTGATAACTGTTGGAATGTCATGTTCACTGTGGGAATCTACTGATCGCTTTGGGATTGTACTGATAAATGGGAATGTACTGATCACTGTGGAAATGTACTGATCACTGTGGGAATATGCTGATCACTGCGGGAATGTACTGATCACGGTTGGAATGCCCTGATCACTGTGGAAATGTACTGATCATTGCGGGAATTTACTGATCACTGCGGGAATGTACAGATCACTGCGGTAATATACTGATCACTTTGGGAATGGACTGATAAACGGGAATGTACTGATCAGTGTGGGAATATATTGATGAAGGTGGGAATGTGCTGATGACTGTGGGAATGTACTGATCACCGTGGAAATGTACTGATCGCTGCGAGAATCTTCTGATCACTGTGGGAATGTATTGATCACTGTGGGAACATACTGATCTCTGAAGGAAAGTTGGGATCACTGTGGGAATGTACTGATGACTGTGGGAATGTACCGATCACTGTGGGAATGTTTTGTTCACTGCGGGAATGTACTGATCACTGTTGGAATGTCCTTATCACTGTGGGAATCTACTGATCACTTTGGGAATGTACTGATAAATGGGAATGTTCTGATCACTGTGGAAATGTACTGATGACTGTGGGAATATGCTGATCACTGCGGGAATGTACTGATCACTGTTGGAATGCACTGATCACTGCGGGAATGTACTGATCACTGCGGTAATGTACTGATAAACGGGAATGTACTGATCTGTGTGGGAATGTACTGATCACCGTGGGAATGTACTGATCACTGTGGGAACGTACTGATAAACGGGAATGTACTGATCACTGTGGGAATGTACTGATCAGTGTGGGAATGTACTGATCACTGTGGGAACGTACAGATCAATGCGGGAATGTATTGATCACTGGGGGAATATACTGATCACTGCAGGAATGTATTGATCACTGTGGGAATATACTGATCACTGTGGGAATATACTGATCACTGCGGGAATGTTCTGATCACTGTGGGAATGTACTGATCACTGTGGGAATATATTGATCACTGCGGGAATGTTCTTATTACTGTGGGAATGTATTGATCACTGTGGGAATGTATTGATCAGTACGGGAATGCAATGATCACTGTTGGAATGTACTGATCTCTGTGGGAATGTAGTGCTCACTGTGGGAACGTTCAGATCAATGCTGGAATGTATTGATAACTGTGGGAATGCACTGATCACTGCGGGAATGTACTGATCACTATGGAAATATACTGGTCACTGTGGGAATATACTGATCACTGTGGGAATGTACTGATCACTGTGGGAATGTATTGATCACTGCTGGAATGTTTTGATCACTGTGGGAATATACTGATCACTATGGGAATGTACTGATGACTGTCGGAATATACTGATCACTACGGAAATGTGTTGATCACTGTGGGAATGTACTGACCACTGTGGGAATGTAGTGCTCACTGTGGGAACGAACAGATCAATGCTGGAATGTATTGATAACTGTGGGAATGCACTGATCACTGCGGGAATGTACTGATCACTATGGAAATATACTGGTCACAGTGCGAATATACTGATCACTGTGGGAATGTACTGATCACTGTGGGAATGTATTGATCACTGCTGGAATGTTTTGATCACTGTGGGAATGTACTGATCACTGTGGGAATGTACTGACCACTGTGGGAATGTCTTGATCACTGCGGGATTGTATTGATCACTGTGGGAATGTACTGATCACTGTGGAAATATATTGATCACTCCGGGAATGCAATGATCTCTGTTCAAATGTATTGATCACTGTGATAAGGCCCTGATCTCTGTGGGAATATTCTGATCACTGTGGAAATGTATTGATCACTCTGGGAATGCAATAATCTCTGTTTAAATGTACTGATCTCTGTGGGAATGTACCGATCACTGTGGGAATGTTTTGTTCAATGCGGGAATGTAGTGATCACTGTTGGAATGTCCTGATCACTGTGGGAATCTACTGATCACTTTGGGAATGTACTGATAAACGGGAATGCACTGATCACTGTGGAAATGTACTGATCTCTGTGGAAATATACTGATCACTGCGGGAATGTACTGATCAGTGTGGGAATGTTTTGTTCAATGCGGGAATGTCCTGATCACTTTGGAAATGTACTGATCATTGCAGGAATATACAGATCACTGCGGTAATATGCTGATCACATTTGGAATGTACTGATAAATGGGAATGTACTGATCAGTGTGGGAATGTACTGATCACTGAGGGAATGTACTGATCACTGAGCGAATGTACTGATCACTGTGGGAATATATTGATCACTGCGGGATTGTATTGATCATTGTGGGAATGTACTGATCACTGTGGGAATGTACTGATCACTGGGGGAATATACTGATCACTGCGCGAATGTACTGATCACTGCAGGAATGTACTGATCATTACGGGAATGTACTGATCACTGTGGGAATGTATTGATCACTGTGGGGATATATCAATCACTCCAGGAATGCAATGATCTCTGTTTAAATGTACTGATCACTGTGGAAATGTACTGCTCACTGTGGGAATATACTGATCCCTGAGGGAATATATTGATTAGTGCAGGAATGTAATGATCACTGTTGGAATCTACTGATCGCTGTGGGAATATTCTGATCACTGCGGGGATGTACCGATCACTGTGGAAATGTAATGATCACTGCGGGAATGTACTGATCACTATGGAAATATACTGGTCACTGTGGGAATATACTGATCACTGTGGGAATGTACTGATCACTGTGGGAATGTATTGATCACTGCTGGAATGTTTTGATCACTGTGGGAATGTACTGATCACTGTGGGAATGTACTGATGACTGTCGGAATATACTGATCACTACGGAAATGTGTTGATCACTGTGGGAATGTACTGACCACTGTGGGAATGTAGTGCTCACTGTGGGAACGAACAGATCAATGCTGGAATGTATTGATAACTGTGGGAATGCACTGATCACTGCGGGAATGTACTGATCACTATGGAAATATACTGGTCACAGTGCGAATATACTGATCACTGTGGGAATGTACTGATCACTGTGGGAATGTATTGATCACTGCTGGAATGTTTTGATCACTGTGGGAATGTACTGATCACTGTGGGAATGTACTGACCACTGTGGGAATGTCTTGATCACTGCGGGATTGTATTGATCACTGTGGGAATGTACTGATCACTGTGGAAATATATTGATCACTCCGGGAATGCAATGATCTCTGTTCAAATGTATTGATCACTCTGATAAGGCCCTGATCTCTGTGGGAATATTCTGATCACTGTGGAAATGTATTGATCACTCCGGGAATGCAATAATCTCTGTTTAAATGTACTGATCTCTGTGGGAATGTACCGATCACTGTGGGAATGTTTTGTTCAATGCGGGAATGTAGTGATCACTGTTGGAATGTCCTGATCACTGTGGGAATCTACTGATCACTTTGGGAATGTACTGATAAACGGGAATGCACTGATCACTGTGGAAATGTACTGATCTCTGTGGAAATATACTGATCACTGCGGGAATGTACTGATCAGTGTGGGAATGTTTTGTTCAATGCGGGAATGTCCTGATCACTTTGGAAATGTACTGATCATTGCAGGAATATACAGATCACTGCGGTAATATGCTGATCACATTTGGAATGTACTGATAAATGGGAATGTACTGATCAGTGTGGGAATGTACTGATCACTGAGGGAATGTACTGATCACTGAGCGAATGTACTGATCACTGTGGGAATATATTGATCACTGCGGGATTGTATTGATCATTGTGGGAATGTACTGATCACTGTGGGAATGTACTGATCACTGGGGGAATATACTGATCACTGCGCGAATGTACTGATCACTGCAGGAATGTACTGATCATTACGGGAATGTACTGATCACTGTGGGAATGTATTGATCACTGTGGGGATATATCAATCACTCCAGGAATGCAATGATCTCTGTTTAAATGTACTGATCACTGTGGAAATGTACTGCTCACTGTGGGAATATACTGATCCCTGAGGGAATATATTGATTAGTGCAGGAATGTAATGATCACTGTTGAAATCTACTGATCGCTGTGGGAATATTCTGATCACTGCGGGGATGTACCGATCACTGTGGAAATGTAATGATCACTGCGGGAATGTACTGATCACTATGGAAATATACTGGTCACTGTGGGAATATACTGATCACTGTGGGAATGTACTGATCACTGTGGGAATGTATTGATCACTGCTGGAATGTTTTGATCACTGTGGGAATGTACTGATCACTGTGGGAATGTACTGATGACTGTCGGAATATACTGATCACTACGGAAATGTGTTGATCACTGTGGGAATGTACTGACCACTGTGGGAATGTAGTGCTCACTGTGGGAACGAACAGATCAATGCTGGAATGTATTGATAACTGTGGGAATGCACTGATCACTGCGGGAATGTACTGATCACTATGGAAATATACTGGTCACAGTGCGAATATACTGATCACTGTGGGAATGTACTGATCACTGTGGGAATGTATTGATCACTGCTGGAATGTTTTGATCACTGTGGGAATGTACTGATCACTGTGGGAATGTACTGACCACTGTGGGAATGTCTTGATCACTGCGGGATTGTATTGATCACTGTGGGAATGTACTGATCACTGTGGAAATATATTGATCACTCCGGGAATGCAATGATCTCTGTTCAAATGTATTGATCACTCTGATAAGGCCCTGATCTCTGTGGGAATATTCTGATCACTGTGGAAATGTATTGATCACTCCGGGAATGCAATAATCTCTGTTTAAATGTACTGATCTCTGTGGGAATGTACCGATCACTGTGGGAATGTTTTGTTCAATGCGGGAATGTAGTGATCACTGTTGGAATGTCCTGATCACTGTGGGAATCTACTGATCACTTTGGGAATGTACTGATAAACGGGAATGCACTGATCACTGTGGAAATGTACTGATCTCTGTGGAAATATACTGATCACTGCGGGAATGTACTGATCAGTGTGGGAATGTTTTGTTCAATGCGGGAATGTCCTGATCACTTTGGAAATATACTGATCATTGCAGGAATATACAGATCACTGCGGTAATATGCTGATCACATTTGGAATGTACTGATAAATGGGAATGTACTGATCAGTGTGGGAATGTACTGATCACTGAGGGAATGTACTGATCACTGAGCGAATGTACTGATCACTGTGGGAATATATTGATCACTGCGGGATTGTATTGATCATTGTGGGAATGTACTGATCACTGTGGGAATGTACTGATCACTGGGGGAATATACTGATCACTGCGCGAATGTACTGATCACTGCAGGAATGTACTGATCATTACGGGAATGTACTGATCACTGTGGGAATGTATTGATCACTGTGGGGATATATCAATCACTCCAGGAATGCAATGATCTCTGTTTAAATGTACTGATCACTGTGGAAATGTACTGCTCACTGTGGGAATATACTGATCCCTGAGGGAATATATTGATTAGTGCAGGAATGTAATGATCACTGTTGGAATCTACTGATCGCTGTGGGAATATTCTGATCACTGCGGGGATGTACCGATCACTGTGGAAATGTAATGATCACTGCGGGAATGTACTGATCACTATGGAAATATACTGGTCACTGTGGGAATATACTGATCACTGTGGGAATGTACTGATCACTGTGGGAATGTATTGATCACTGCTGGAATGTTTTGATCACTGTGGGAATGTACTGATCACTGTGGGAATGTACTGATGACTGTGGGAATATACTGATCACTGCGGAAATGTGTTGATCACTGTGGGAATGTACTGATCACTGCGGGAATGAACTGATCACTGTGGGAATGTACTGATCACTGTGGGAATGTATTGATCACTGTGGGAATGTTCTGATCACTGCGGGAATGTATTGATCACTGTGACAATGTATTGATCGCTGATGGAAATTGCTGACTACTGTGGGAATGTTCTGATCACTGTGGGAATGTGTTGATCACTGTTGGAATGTACAGATCATTTGGGAATGCACTAATCATTTGGGAATAAAATGATCAATGTAGTGATAACTGTGGGAGTGTGCTGATCACTGTGGAAATATACTGATCACCATGGGAATTTACTGGTCACTGTGGGAATGTACTGGTCACTGCGGGAATGTACTGATCACTGCAGGAATACACTGATCACGGTGGGGATGCTCTGATCACTGCAAGAATTTATTGCTCACTGTGGGAAAGTATTGATCACTGTGGGAATATACTGGTCACTGTGGGAATATACTGATCACTGTGGGAATGTACTGATCACTGTGGGAATGTATTGATCATTTTGGGAATGTTGTGATTACTGCAAGAATTTATTGATCACGGCGGGAAAGCTTTGGTCACTGTGGGAATATACTGATCACTGTGGGAATGCACTGATCACTGTGGGAATGTACTGACCACTGTGGGTATGTACCGATCACTGTGGGAATATACTGAACACTGTGGAAATGTACTGATCACTTTAAGACCATAAGACCATAAGACATAGGAATGGAAGTAAGGCCATTCAGCCCATCGAGTCCACTCTGCCATTCGATCATGGCTGCTGGGCACTTAAACTCCACTTACCAGCATTCTCCCCGTAGCCCTTAATTCCCCGAGACAACAAGAATCTATCAATCTCTGCCTTGTAGACATTTAGTGTCCTGGCCTCCACTGCACTCTGCGGCAATGAATTCCACAGGCCCACCACTCTCTGGCTGAAGAAATGTCTCCGCAGTTCTGTTCTGAATTGACCCCCTCTAATTCTAAGGCTGTGTCCACGGGTCCTAGTCTCCTCACCTAACGGAAACAATTTCCTAGCATCCACCCTTTCCAAGCCATGTATTATCTTGTACGTCTCTATTAAGTCTCCCCTTAATCTTCTAAACTCTAATGAATACAATCCCAAGATCCTCAGCCGTTCCTCATATGTTAGACCTACCATTCCAGGGATCATCTGTGTGAATCTCCGCTGGACACGCTCCAGTGCCAGTATGTCCTTCCTGAGGTGTGGGGACCAAAACTGGACACAGTACTCCAAATGGGGCCTAACCAGAGCTTTATAAAGTCTCAGTAGCACAATGGTGTTTTTATATTCCAAACCTCTTGAGATAAGTGACAATATCGCATTCGCTTTCTTAATCACAGACTCAACCTGCATGTTGACCTTTAGAGAATCCTCGACTAGCACTCCCAGATCCCTTTGTACTTTGGCTTTACGAATTTTCTCACTGTTTAGAAAGTAGTCTGTGCTTTTATTCTTTTTGCCAAAGTGCAAGACCTCGCATTTGTTCACGTTGAATTCCATCAGCCATTTCCTGGACCACTCTCCCAAACTGTCTAGATCCTTCTGCAGCCTCCCCACTTCCTCAGTACTACCTGCCTGTCCACCTATCTTCGTATCATCGGCAAACTTCGCTAGAATGCCCCCAGTCCCTTCATCCAGATCATTAATATATAATGCGAACAGCTGCGGCCCCAACACTGAACCCTGCGGGACACCGCTCGTCACCGGCTGCCATTCTGAAAAAGAACCTTTTATCCCAACTCTCTGCCTTCTGTCAGACAGCCAATCCTCAATCCATCCCAGTAACTCGCCTCGAACACCATGGGCCCTCACCTTGCTCAGCAGCCTCCCGTGTGGCACCTTATCAAAGGCCTTTTGGAAGTCTAGATAGACCACATCCACTGGGTTTCCCTGGTCTAACCTACTTGTCACCTCTTCAAAGAATACCAACAGGTTTGTTAGGCATGACCTCCCCTTAGTAAATCCATGTTGACTTGTTCTAATCAGACTCTGCTCATCTAAGAATTTAGAAACCTCATCCTTAATGATGGATTC
The DNA here is from genome assembly GCF_047496795.1 of Chiloscyllium punctatum. Taxonomy (NCBI): domain Eukaryota; kingdom Metazoa; phylum Chordata; class Chondrichthyes; order Orectolobiformes; family Hemiscylliidae; genus Chiloscyllium; species Chiloscyllium punctatum. The sequence continues at coordinate 160,484,788 of NC_092739.1, read as the reverse complement.
TAGAATTTTACCAACAACCGAGGTTAGGCTAATTGGTCTATAATTTTCCATCTTTTGTCTTGATCCTTTCTTGAACAAGGGGGTTACAACAGCGATCTTACAATCATCTGGAACTTTCCGTGACTCCAGTGACTCTTGAAAGATCTCAACCAATGCCTCCGCTATTTCCTCAGCCACCTCTCTCAGAACTCTAGGATGTATCCCATCGGGGCCAGGAGATTTATCAATTTTAAGACTTTTTAGCTTTTCTAGCACTATCTCTTTTGTAATGACAACCATACTCAACTCAGCCTCCTGACTCCCTTTAATTGTTGGGATATTACTCCTGTCTTCCACGGTGAAAACTGACACAAAGTACTTGTTAAGTTCTCCTGCTATTTCCTTATCTCCCATCACTAGGCTTCCAGCATCAGTTTGAAGTGGCCCAATGTCTACTTTTGTCTGTCGTTTGTTTCTTATGTATTGAAAGAAACTTTTATTATCATTTCTAATATTATTGGCTAGCCTACCTTCATATTTGATCCTCTCCTTTCTTATTACTCTCTTTGTTATCCTCTGTTTGTTTTTGTAGCCTTCTCAATCCCTCGCTGGATAATCTTTCTTTTCTTGGGAATGAACCTCTGTACAGTGTCCTTAATTATACCCACAAACTCCTGCCATGTTTGCTCTACTGTCTTCCCCGCAAGCCTCTGCTTCCGGTATATTTTAGTCAGTTCCTCTCTCATGCCCTCGTAATTAGCTTTATTTAACTGTAACACCATTACATCCGATTTTGCCTTCTCTCTTTCAAACTGCAGACTGAACTCTACCATATTATGATCGCTGCTTCCTAAGGGTTCCCTTACTTTAAGATCTTTTATGAAGTCTGGTTTATTGCAAAGCACTAGGTCCAGAATAGCCTGCTCCCTTGTGGGCTCCATGACAAGCTGTTCCAAAAAGCCATCCTGTAAGCATTCCATGAATTCCCTTTCTTTGGATCCACTGGCAACATTATCTACCCAGTCCACCTGCATATTGAAGTCTCCCAAGATCACCGTGACCTTGCCTTTCTGACATGCCTTCTCTATTTCCTGGTACATGTTGCGTGCCTGCTCCGGACCACTGTTAGGAGGTCTGTATACAACTCCAATTATGGTTTTTTTGCCTTTGTAGTTCCTCAATTCCACCCACACAGACTCCACATCATCTGACGCTATGTTATTCAGTGCCATACATTTAATATTGTTCTTAACTAACAAGGCAACCCCACCTCCTCTGCCGACCTCCCTGTCTTTTCGATAAATTGAAAATCCCTGGAGGTTTAACTGCCAGTCCTGACCCCCCTGTAACCAAGTCTCTGTGATGCCTACCACATCATAATCATTCACTATGATCTGTGCCATTAGTTCATCTGCTTTGTTATGAATGCTATGCGCATTCAGGTAAAGCACCTTAATGCTAACTTTCTTATCATAAGAGATATTGGAAGTCATATGATGTCCTAAATTATCCTTGCTTTTTTCTGCATTCCCAGTCTGCCTCAATTTTAAATCCGCCTGGACACATGCTATCCTGCTGTTTGTCTTTCCATTTAACGCCATACTCCCTGTTGCTTTCACTTTCCCTTCCCCCCAACTCAGAAGTTTAAAGTCCTACTGACCACCCTATTTATCCTCTTCTCTAGAACATTGGTACCTGATCAGTTCAGGTGGAGACCGTCCCAACGGTACAGATCCCCCCTGTTCCAAAACTGATGCCAATGCCCCATGAAGTGGAATCCCTCTTTCCTACACCAATCCCTTAGCCACGTGTTTACTTGCCTAATTTTCTTGTCCCTATGCCAATTGGCACATGGCTCGGGCAGTAATCCGGAGATTATGACTCTTGAGGACCTGTGCTTCAATTTCCTGCCTAGTGCCTTGTAATCCCCAAACACGTCCTCCACCCTAGTCTTGCCTATGTTGTTAGTACCAACGTGGACCACAACAACTGGATCCTCCCCCTCCCGCTCCAATATCCTTTCAAGTCGGTCGGAGATGTCCCGCACCCTGGCACCGGGCAGGCAACACACCATGCGAGACTCCCGATCCAGCTTGCAAACGATACTATCTGTCCCCCTAATTATAGAATCCCCTATAACCACTTTGGGAATATACTGATCACTGCAGGAATGTACTGATCACTGTGAGAATGTTCTAATCACTCCAGGAATGTATTGATCACTGTGACAATATATTGATCACTGATGGAATTTACTGACCACTGTGGGAATGTTCTGATCACTGTTGGAATGTACTGATCATTTGGGAATGCACTAATCACTGAGGGAATAAAATGATCAATGTAGTGATAACTGTGGGAGTGTGCTGATCACTGTGGGAATACACTGATCACTGTGGGAATGTACTGGTCACTGTGGGAATGTACTGGTCACTGCGGGAATGTACTGATCACTACAGGAATACACTGATCACGGTAGGAATGCTCTGATCACTGCGAGAATTTATTGCTCACTGGGAAAGTATTGATCACTGTGGGAATGTATTGATCATTTTGGGAATGTTGTGATCACTGCAAGAATTTATTGATCACTGCGGGAAAGCATTGATCACTGTGGAAATGTATGGATCACTGTTGGAATGTACTGATCACTGTGGGAATGCACTGATCACTGTGGGAATGTACTAATCAATGTGAGAATGTACTGGCCACTGTGGGTGTGTACTAATCAATGCCAAAATATACAGATTACTGTGGGAATATACTGATCAGTGCAGGAATGTATTGGTCACTGTAGGAATGTACTGATCAAAGCGGGAATGTACTGATAACTGTGGGAATGAACTGATCTCTGCGGGAATGTACTGATCACTGCGTGAATGTATTCATCACTGTGGGAAACTACTGATCACTCCGGGAATGTACTGATCACGGTTTAAATGTATTGGTCACTGTGGGAATGTACTGATCACAGTGGGACTACACTGATTACTGTGGGAATATTCTGATCACGGTGGGAATCTACTGATCACTGTGGGAATATGCTGTGCACTGTGAGAATGTATTAACCACTGAGGGAATGTACTGATCACTTTGGGAATGTACTGATTACTGTTTAAATGTATTGATCACTGCGGAAACGTAATGATCACTGTGGGTATATACTGATCACGGTGGGAATGTACTGATCACAGTGGGAATATGCTGATCACTGTGAGGATGTATTGATCACTATGGGAATGTACTGATCAATGCTGGAATGTTCTGATCACTGTGCTCGTGCACTGGTTCCTGTGGGAATGTATTGATCAGTGCGGGAATGTACTGATCACTGTGGAAATGTATTGAACACTGTGGGAATACACGGATCACTGTGGGAATGAACTGATCACTGTGGGAATGTACTAATCAATATGGGAATGTACTGATCACTGCGGGAAATACTGAACACTGTGGGAATGTAGTGATCACTGTGCAAATGTACTGATCACTGTGGAAAATAATTGATCACTGTGGGAATGTATTGATCACTGTGGGAATTTACTGACCACTTGGGAATGTATTGATCACTGTTGGAATGTACTGGTCACTGCAGGAACGTACTGATCACTGTGGGAATGTACTGATCATGTGTGAATATACTGATCACTGCGGGAATGTATTGATCACTGTGCGAATGTACAGATCACTGCAGGAATATACTGATTAATGTGGGAATATACTGATCACAGTGGGAATATACTAATCACAGTGGAAATGAACTGTTCACTGTGGGAATATGCTGATCACTGTGGGAATATACTGATTTCTGTGGGAATATACTGTTCGCAGTGGGAATGTACTGATTACTGTGGAATATACTGATCACATTGGGAATATACTGATCAGTGCTGGAATTGTATGGATCACTGTGGGAATAGAGTGATCACTGTGGGAAGGCACTAATTAATGTAGAAATGTACTGATCACTGCGGGATTATACTGATCACTGCGGGAATGCACTGATCTCTGTGGGAATGTACTGATCACTGTGGGAATGTCCTGATTCATGCAGGAATCTACTGATCACTGTGGGAGTGTTCTGATCACTGCGGAAACTTATTGATCACTGTGGGGAAGTATTGATCACTGTGGGAATGCATTGTTCACTGTGGGAATGTTGTGGTCACTGCAAGAATTTATTGATCACTGCGGGAAAGTATTGATCACGGTGGGAAAGTTCTGATTACTGTGGGAATATCCTGATCACTGTGGGAATGTACTGATCACTGTGGGAATGTATTGATCACATTGGAATGTACTGATCATTTGGGAATGCACTAATCACTGAGGGAATATACTGATCAATGTAGTGATTACTGTGGGAATGTACTGATCACTGTAGGAATATACTGATCACTGAAGGAATGTACTGATCACTGTGGGAATATATTGATCACTGTGGGAATGTACTGTTCACTGTGGGAATGTACTAATCACTGCGGGAACTTATTGATCACGGTGGGGAAGTATTGATCACTGTGGGAAAGTATAGATCACTGCGGGAATATACTGATCACTGCAGGAATGTACTGATCACTGCGTGAATATACTGTTTACTGTGAGAATGTATTGACCACTGTGGGAATGTGCTGATTACTGCAGGAATATACTGACCACTGTGGGAATGTAGTGATCACTGTGGTAATGCACTGATCACCGTGGGAATGTACTGATCACTGTGAGAATGTATAGATCACTGTGGGAATATTCATCACCACTGCGGGAATGTACTGATCACTGCAGGAATATACTGAAAACTGGGAATGTACTGATCCCTGCAGGAATTGCTGATCACTGTGCGAATGTACTGATCACTTTGGGAATGTACTGATCACTGCGGGAATGTATTGATGACTGTGGCAATATACAGATCACTGTTGGAATGTACTCATCACTGTGGGAAAGTACTGATCATTGCAGGAATGTACTGATCACTGTGAGAAGATATTGACCAATGTGGGAATGTACTGATCACTGCGGGAATATACTGACCACTGTGGGAATATAATGATCACTGTGGGAATGTACTCATCACTGTGGGAATATGCTGATCACTGCCGGAATGTTCTGATCACTGCGGGAATATATTGATCACTGTGGGAATACACTGATCACTGTGGTAATATACTGTTTGCAGTGGAAATGTACTGATCACTGTGCGAATGTACAGATCACTGCGGGAATATATTGATCACAGTGGGAAAGCTCTGATCACTATGGGAATGTACTGATCAACGCGGGAGTGTACTGATAACTGTAGGAATGCTCTGATCACTGTGGGAATGTACTGAATACTGTGGGAATGTATTGATAAATGCGAGAATATCATGATAACTGTGGAATATTATTGATCACTGTTGGAATGTACTGATCACTATGGGAATATACTGACGACTGTGGGAATGTACTGATCACTGTGGGAATGTATTGATCACTGTGGGAATGCACTGATCTCTGTGGGAATTTACTGAACACTGTGGGAATGTACTGATCACTTTGGGAATATACTGATCACTGTGGGAATGTATTGATCACTGTGGGAATGTGCTGATCTCTGTGGGAATATACTGACCACTGTGGCAATGTATTGATCACTGTGGGAATGTACTGATCACTATGGGAATATACTGAACACTGTGGGAATGAACTGATCACTTTGGGAATATACTGATCACTGTGGGAATGTATTGATCACTTTGGGAATGTACTGATCTCTATGGGAATATACTGGACACTGTGGGAATGTACTGATCACTTTAGGAATATACTGATCACTGCGGGAATGTATTGATCACTATGTGAATGTACTGATTAATGTGGGAATATGCTGATCACTGTGGGAATGTACTGATCACTGTGGGAATATACTGATAAATGCAGGAATGTAATGATAACTGTGGAATATTATTAATGACTGTTGGAATGTACGGATCACTGTGGGAATGTACTGATCACTGCAGGAATATGCTGATTAATGTGGGAACATACTGATCACTGGGGGAATATACTGTTCGCAGTGGGAAGGTACTGATCACTGTGGAATATACTGATCACTGCAGGAATGTATTGATCACTGTGTGAATGTACAGATCACTGCGGGAATATACTGACCACTGTGGGAATATAATGATCACTGTGGGAATATACTGATCACAGTGGGAATATACTAATCACAGTGGAAATGAACTGTTCACTGTGGGAATATGCTGATCACTGTGGGAATATACTGATCTATGTGGGCATATACTGTTCGCAGTGGGAATGTACTGATTGCTGTGGAATATACTGATCACATTGGGAATATACTGATCAGTGCTGGAATTGTATGGATCACTGTGGGAATAGAGTGATCACTGTGGGAAAGCACTAATTAATGTAGAAATGTACTGATCACTGCGGGATTATACTGATCACTGCGGGAATGCACTGATCTCTGTGGGAATGTACTAATCACTGTGGGAATGTATTGATCACTGAGGGAATGTACTCATCACTGTGGGAATATACTGATAAATGCAGGAATGTGATGAGAACTGTGAAATATTATTGATCACTGTTGGAATGTCCTGATCACTGTGGGTATGTACTGATCACTGGGGGAATATGCTGATTACTGTGGGAATATACTGATCACTGGGGGAATATACTGTTCGCAGTGGAAATGTGCTGATCACTGTGAAAATATATTGATCACTGTGGGAATATACTGATCACTGTGGGAATGCTCTGATCACTACAGGAATGTACTGATCAACGCGGGAATGCACTGATAATTGTGGGAATGCACTGATCACTGTGGGAATGTACTGATCACGGTGGGAATATACTGATCACTGTGGGAATGTACTGATCACCGCGGAAATGTACTGATCACGGTGGGAATGTATTGATAAATGCGGGAATGTCATGATAACTGTGGAATATTATTGATCACTATTGGAATGTACTGATCACTGCAGGAATGTACTGATTACTGTGGGAATATACTGATCACTGTGGGAATGTATTGATCACTGTTGGATTGTACTGATCACTGCGGGAATCTACTGATCACTGTGGGAGTGTTATGATCGCTGCGGGAACTTATTGATCACTGTGGGGAAGTATTGATCACTGTGGGAATGTATTGTTCACTGTGGGAATGTTGTGGTCACTGCAAGAATTTATTGATCACTGCGGGAAAGTATTGATCACTGTGGGAAAGTTCTGATCACTGTGGGAATATCCTGATCACTGTGGGAATGTACTGATCACTGTGGGAATATCCTGATCACTGTGGGAATGTATTGATCACATTGGAATGTACTGATCATTTGGGAATGCACTAATCACTGAGGGAATATACTGATCAATGTACTGATCACTGTGGGAATATACTGATCACTGAGGGAATGTACTGATCACTGAGGGAATGTACTGATCACTGTGGGAATATATTGATCACTGTGGGAATGTACTGTTCACTGTGGGATTGTACTAATCACTGCGGGAACTTATTGATCACTGTGGGGAAGTATTGATCACTGCAGGAATGTACTGATCACTGCAGGAATGTACTGGTCACTGCGTGAATATACTGTTTACTGTGAGAATGTATTGACCACTGTGGGAATGTACTGATCACTGCGGGAATATACTGACCACTGTGGGAATGTACTGATCACTGTGGGAATGTACTGATCACGGTGGGAATATACTGATCACTGTGGGAATGTACTGATCACCACGGAAATGTACTGATCACGGTGGGAATGTATTGATAAATGCGGGAATGTCATGATAACTGTGGAATATTATTGATCACTACTGGAATGTACTGATCACTGCAGGAATGTACTGATCACTGTGGGAATATACTGATCACTGTGGGAATGTATTGATCACTGTTGGAATGTACTGATCACTGCGGGACTCTACTGATCACTGTGGGAGTGTTCTGATCGCTGCGGGAACTTATTGATCACTGTGGGGAAGTATTGATAACTGTGGGAATGTATTGTTCACTGTGGGAATGTTGTGGTCACTGCAAGAATTTATTGATCACTGCGGGAAAGTATTGATCACTGTGGGAAAGTTCTGATCACTGTGGGAATATCCTGATCACTGTGGGAATGTACTGATCACTGTGGGAATGTATTGATCACATTGGAATGTACTGATCATTTGGGAATGCACTAATCACTGAGGGAATATAATGATCAATGTAGTGATTACTGTGGGAATGTACTGATCACTGTAGGAATATACTGATCACTGAGGAAATGTACTGATCACTGTGGGAATATATTGATCACTGTGGGAATGTACTGTTCACTGTGGGAATGTACTAATCACTGCGGGAACTTATTGATCACTGTGGGGAAGCATTGATCACTGTGGGGAAGTATTGATCACTGCGGGAATGTACTGATCACTGCGTGAATATACTGTTTACTGTGAGAATGTATTGACCACTGTGGGAATGTACTGATTACTGCGGGAATATACTGACCACTGTGGGAATGTAGTGATCACTGTGGTAATACACTGATCACCGTGGAAATGTACTGATCACTGTGGGAATGTATAGATCACTGTGGGAATATTCATGACCACTGCGGGAATGTACTGATCACTGCAGGAATATACTGGAAACTGGGAATGTACTGATCACTGCAGGAATTGCTGATCGTTGTGCGAATGCACTGATCACTGTGGGAATGTACTGATCACTGTGGGAATATATAGATCACTGTGGGAATATTCATGACCACTGCGGGAATGTACTGATCACTGCAGGAATATACTGGCAACTGGGAATGTACTGATCACTGCAGGAGTTGCTGATCACTGTGCGAATGTACTGATCACTGTGGGAATGTACTGATCACTGTGGGAATGTATTGATCACTGGGGGAATATACTGATAAATGCAGGAATGTAATGATAACTGTGGAATATTATTAATGACTGTTAATGACTATTGGTCACTGTTGGAATGTACTCATCACTGTGGGAATGTACTGATCAATGCGGGAATGTACTGATCACAGGAGAAATGTATTGATCACTGTGAAAATGTACTGATCACTGTGGGAATGTACTGATCATTGCGGGAATGTACTGGTCATTGCGGGAATGTACTGATCACTGTGGAAATGCACCGATCACTGTGGGAATATACTGATAAATGCGGGAATGTAATGATAATTGCGGAATTTTATTGATCACTGTTGGAATGTACTGATGACTGTGGCAAAGTTCTGATCACTGTGGGAATATCCTGATCACTGTGAGAATGTACTGATCATTCTGGGAATGTCCTGATCATTGCCAGGAATGTACTGATCACTGCGGGAATGTACTGATAACTGTGGGAATGCACTGATCACTGTGGCAATATACTGACCATTGTGGCAATGTACTGATCACTGTGTGAATGTACTGATCACTGTGGGAATATACTGATCACTGTGGGAATATACTGAACACTGTGGGAATGTACTGATCACTTTAGGAATCCACTGATCACTGCGGGAAAGTATTGATCACCATGGGAATGTACTGATTAATGTGTGAATATACTGATCACTGTAGGAATGTACTGATCACTGTGGGAATGTACTGATCACTGTGTGAATGCACTGATCACTGTGGGAATACACTGATCACTGTGGGAATGTACTGATCACTGTGGGAATGCACTGATCACTGTGGGAATGTACTGATCACTGCAGGAATATGCTGATTACTGTGGGAACATACTGATCACTGGGGGAATATACTGTTCGCAGTGGGAAGGTACTGATCACTGTGGAATATACTGATCACTGCAGGAATGTATTGATCACTGTGTGAATGTACAGATCACTGCAGGAATATACTGATTACTATGGGAATATACTGATCACAGTGGGAATATACTGATCAGTGCTGGAATTGTATGGATCACTGTGGGAATAGAGTGATCACTGTGGGAAAGCACTAATTAATGTAGAAATATACTGATCACTGCGGGATTATACTGATCACTGCGGGAATGCACTGATCTCTGCAGAAATGTACTGATCACTGTGGGAATGCACTAATCACTGTGGGAATATACTGATCACTGAGGGAATGTACTGATCACTGTGGGAATATACTGATAAATGCAGGAATGCATTGATACCTGTGGAATATTATTGATCACTGTTGGAATGTCCTGATCACTGTGGGGGAATGTACTGATCACTGGGGGAATATGCTGATTACTGTGGGAATATACTGATCACTGGGGGAATATACTGATTACTGTGGGAATATACTGATCACTGGGGGAATGTATTGATCACAGTGCGAATGTTCTGGTCACTGCGGGAATGTATTGATCACAGTGGGAGTGCTCTGATCACTACGGGAATGTACTGATCAACGTGGGAGTGTACTGATAACTGTAGGAATGCTCTGATCACTGTGGGAATGTACTGAACACTGTGGGAATATACTGATCACTGTGGGAATGTACTGAACACTGTGGGAATATACTGATCACTGTGGGAATGTACTGAATACTGTGAGAATATACTGATCACTGTGGGAATGTACTGATCACCGCGGAAATGTACTGATCACGGTGGGAATGTATTGATAAATGCGGGAATGTCATGATAACTGTGGAATATTATTGATCACTATTGGAATGTACTGATCACTGCAGGAATGTACTGATTACTGTGGGAATATACTGATCACTGTGGGAATGTATTGATCACTGTTGGAATGTACTGATCACTGCGGGAATGTACTGATCACTGTGGGAGTGTTCTGATCGCTGCGGGAACTTATTGATCACTGTGGGGAAGTATTGATCACTGTGGGAATGTATTGTTCACTGTGGGAATGTTGTGGTCACTGCAAGAATTTATTGATCACTGCGGGAAAGTATTGATCACTGTGGGAAAGTTCTGATCACTGTGGGAATATCCTGATCACTGTGGGCCTGTATTGATCACTGTGGGAATGTGCTAAGCACTGTGGGAATACACTGACCTGTGCGGCAATAAACTGATCACTGCAGGAATGTACTGATCACTGTGGGAATGTATTGATCACTGTCGGAATCCGCTGATCACTGCGGGAATATATTGACCATTGCACGAATGTACTGATCACTTTGGGAATGTAGTGGTCACTGTGAGAATATATTGATCGCTGTGGGGAATGTACTGATCACTGCGGGAATATAATGAACACTGTGAGAATGTGCTGATCAATATCGGAATGTACTGATCCCTGCGGGAATATATTTATCATTATAGGAATATACTGATCACAGCAGGAATGTATTGATCAAAGTGGGAATGTAATGATCACTGCGGGAATGTACTGATCACTGTGGGAATATACTGATCACTGTGAGAATGTGCTGATCAATGTGGGAATGTATTTATCACTGTGGGAATGCATTGATCACTGCCGGAATGTATTGATCACTGTTGGAATCTATTGATCATTGCGGGAATGTACTGATCACTGTGGGAATGCATTGATCTCAGTGGGAATGTATTGATCACTGTGGGAATTTACTGATCACTTCGGGAATCCACTGATCACTGTGGGTATGTACTGATCACTGTGGGAATATACTGATCACTTTGGGAATGTACTGATCACCGTAGAAATGTATTGATCACTGTGGGAATGTACTGATCACCATGGAAATGTACTGATGACTGCAGGAATGCACTGATCATTGCGGGAATGTACTGTTCATCGTGGGAATTTATTGATCACTGCGGAAATGTATTGATCTCTGTTGGAATGTAATGATCACAGTGGGAATGCACTGATCACTGTGGGAATGTATTGATCACTGTGTGAATGTAGTGATCACTGTGAGAATATACTGATCACTATGAGAATGTATTGATCTCTGGGAATGCACTGATCATTGTGGGAATGGATTGATCTCTGTGGGAATGTATTGATAACAGTGGGAATATATTGATCAATGTGGGAATATACTGATCACTTCGGGAATGTACTGATCACTGTGGGTATGTACTGATCACTGTGGGAAAATACTGATCACTGCGGGTGTTGGCTGGTCTCTCAGTGACTTGTGTTGGGTCTTGCCTTATCTCTCATTGACCTATTCTGTGTGTTGGCTGATCTGTCTGTGATTCGTGTTGGGTGTTGACTGGTCCCTTGTTGACTAGTGCTGAGTGCTGGCTGGTGTCTCAGTGACTAGTGTTCGGTGTTGGCTTGTCTCTCAGAAAGGACAAAGTAAGGACTGCAGATGCTGGAGATCCGAGCTGAAAATGTGTTGCTGGACAAGCGCAGCAGGTCATGCAGCATCCAAAGAGCAGGAGAATCAACGTTTCGGGCACGAGTCCTGATGAAGGGCTCATGCCCGAAACATCGATTCTCCTGCTCCTTGTATGCTGCCTGATCTTCTGCACTTTTCCAGCAACACATTTTCAGCCCTTGTCTCTCAGACACTAGTGTTGAGTGTTGTCTGGTCACAGTGACTACTGTTGGCCATTGGCTGGTCTCTCAGTGACTAGTGTTGGGTGTTGGCTGGTCTCTCAGTGACTAGTGTTGAGTGTTGACTGGTCTCTCGGTGACCAGTGCTGAGTGTTGGCTGGTCACTCAGTGACAGATTTGGGTGTTGGCTGGTCTCACAGTGATTAATGTTGGGTGTTAACTTGTCTCTCGTTGACTAGTGCTGAGTGTTCGCTGGTCTCTCAGTGACTAAAGTTTGGTGTTGGCTGGTCTCTCAGTGACTAGTTTTAGGTGTTGCATGGTCTCTCGGTGAGTAGTGTTGGGTGTTGGCTGGTCTCTCATGGACCTGTGCTGGGTGTTGGCTGATCTCTCAGTGACAAGTGTTGGGTGTTGTCTGGTCTCTCAGTGACTGGTGCTGAGTGTTTGCTGGTATCTCAGTGACTAGTGTTGGGCGTTGGCTGGTCTCTCAGTGACAAGTGTTGGGTGTTGTCTGGTCTCTCAGTGTCTAGTTTTCGGCATTGGCTGATCTCTCAGGGACTAGTGTTGGGCTTTGTCTGGTCCTTCAGTGACTAGTGTTGCGCATTGGCTGGTCTCTCAGTGACTAGTGTTGGTTGTTGCTGAAAATGTGTTGCTGAAAAAGCGCAGCAGGTCAAGCAACATCCAAGGAGCAGGAGAATCAATGTTTCGGGCAAAAGCCCTTCTTCAGGAATCAGTGTTGGTTGTTGGCTGGTCTCTTAGTGACTAGTGTTGGGTATTGGCTGGTCTGTCAGTGACTAGTGTTGGATCGTGGCTGGTCTCTCACTGACTAGTGTTGGTGTTGGCTGGTCTCAGTGACTAATGTTGTGTGTTGGCTGGTCTCTCAGTGACTAGTGTTGGGTGTTGCCTGGTCTCTCGGTGACTAGTGTTGGGTGTTGTCTTGTCCCTCAGTGACTAGTGTTGGGTGTTGGCTGGTCTCTCAGTGGCTAGTGTTGTACATTGGCTGGTCTCTCAGTGGCTAGTGTTGGGTGTTGGCTGGTCTCTCAGTGACGAGTGTTGGGCGTTGTCTGACCGCTCTGTGACTAGTGTTGGGTAAAAACAATGACTGCAGATGCTGGAAAGATTCTGGATTAGTGGTGCTGGAAGAGCACAGCAGTTCAGGCAGCATCTGAGGAGCAGTAAAATCGACGGTTCGGGCAAACCCCCTTCATCAGGAATACAGGCAGAGAGCCTGAAGGGTGGAGAGATAAGTGAGAGGAGGGTGGGGGTGGGGAGAAAGTAGCATAGAGTACAATAGGTGAGTGGGGGAGGGGATGAAGGTGATAGGTTGGTGGGGGGGGGAAGGGTGGAGTGGATAGGTGGAAAAGAAGCTAGGCAGGTAGGACAAGTCATGGGGACAGTGCTGAGCTGGAAGTTTGGAATAGGGTGAGGTGGGGGAAGGGGAAATGAGGAAACTGTTGAAGTCCCCATTGATGGCCTGGTGTTGAAGTGTTCCGAGGCGCAAGATGAGGCGTATTTCCTCCAGGCGTCTGGTGGTGAGGGAGCGGCGGTGAGGGAGGCCCAGGACCTCCATGTCCTCGGCAGAGTGGGAGGGGGAGTTGAAATGTTGGGCCACGGGGCGGTGTGGTTGATTGGTGCGGGTGTCCCGGACATGTTCCCTAAAGCGCTCTGCTAGGAGGCGCCCAGTCTCCCCAATGTAGAGGAAACCGCATCGGGAGCAACGGATACAATAAATGATATTGGTGGATGTGCAGGTAAAACTTGGATGGATGTGGAAGGCTCCTTTAGGGCCTTGGATGGAGGTGAGGGAGGAGGTGTGGGCGCAGGTTTTGCAATTCCTGCAGTGGCCGGGGAAGGTGCCAGGATGGGAGGGTGGGTTGAAGGTGGGTGTGGACCTGACCAGGTAGTCACAGAGGGAATGGTCTTTGCGGAAGGCAGAAAGGGGTGGGGAGGGAAATATATCCCTGGTAGTGGGGTCTGTTTGGAGGTGGTGGAAATGTCGACAGATGATTTGGTTTATGCGAAGGTTGGTAGGGTGGAAGGTGAGTACGAGGGACATTCTGTCCTTGTTATGGTTGGAGGGGTGGGGTCTGAGGGCGGAGGTGCGGGATATGGACGAGATGCGTTGGAGGGCATCTTTAACCACGTGGGAAGGGAAACTGCGGTTTCTAAAGAAGGAGGCCATCTGGTGTGTTCTGTGGTGGAACTGGTCCTCCTGGGAGCAGATCTGGTGGAGACGGAGGAATTGGGAATACGGGATGGAATTTTTGCAGGAGGTAGGGTGGGAAGAGGTGTAATACAGGTAGCTGTGGGAGTCGGTGAATTTGTAAAAAATGTCAGTGTCAAGTCGGTCGTCACTAATGGAGATGGAGAGGTCCAGGAAGGGGAGGGAGGTGTCAGAGATGGTCCAGGTAAATTTAAGGTCAGGGTGCAATGTGTTGATGAAGTTGATGAATTGCTCAACCTCCTCACGGGAGCACGAGGTGGCATCAATGCAGTCATCAATGTAGTGGAGGAAGAGGTGGGGAGTGGTGCCGGTGTAATTACGGAAGATCGACTGTTCTATGTAGCCAACAAAGAGACAGGCAGAGCTGGGGCCCATACGTGTGCCCATGGCTACCCCTTTGGTCTGGTGGAAGTGGGAGGATTCAAAGGAGAAATTGTTAAGGGTGAGGACCAGTTCGGCCAAACGAATGAGAGTGTTGGTGGAAGGGTACTGTTGGGGACGTCAGGAGAGGAAAAAACAGGGCTTGGAGGCCCTAGTCATGGCGGATGGAGGTGTAGAGTGATTGGATATCCATGGTGAAGATGAGGCGTTGGGTAGCAGGAAAACGGAAGTCTTGGAGGAGGTGGAGGGCGTGGGTGGTGTCTTGAACGAATTTGGGGAGTTCCTGGACTAGAGGGGATAGGACAGTGTCGAGGTAGGTAGAAATGAGTTCAGTGGGGCAGGAGCATGCTGAGACAATGGGTCGGCCAGGGTGGTCAGGCTTGTGGATCTTGGGAAGGAGGTAGAACCGGGCAGTGCGGGGTTCCCGGACTATGAGGTTGGAAGCTGTGGGTGGGAGATCTCCTGAGGTGATGAGGTTCGGTATAGTCTGGGAGATGATGGTTTGGTGATGGGGGGTGGGGTCATGGTCAAGGGGGCAGTAGGAAGAGGTGTCCTCAAGTTGGCGTTTGGCTTCAGCTGTGTAGAGGTCAGTGCTAGTGAGGTCGTGATTGGAGCAGAGGGATTGGAGGGCTGCTCTTTGTGAGGGCGCGAGGTTGGAGTGGGGGAGGGAGGTAGACAGGTTGAGGCGGTTAATGTCCCAGCAGCAGTTGGAAATGAAGAGGTTGAGGGCGGGTAATAGGCCATCGCAGGGTGTCCAGGTGGATGCAGTGTGTTGGAGGTGGGCGAAGGGGTCCTCGGAAGGTGGGCGGGAGTCCTGATTGTGAAAGTAAGCTCGGAGGTGGAGGCGACGGAAGAAGTGTTCGACGTCACGGCGTGTATTAAATTCATTGATGCGTGGACAGAGGGGGATAAAGGTGAGTCCTTTGCTGAGGACTGATCGTTTGTCCTCAGTGAGGGGAAGGTCTGGACGGATGGTGAAAAATCGGCAGGGCTGGGAGCTGGGATCTGGTGTGGGTGTGGAACTGGGAGTGGGGTCGGAGCCAGTACTTGGAGTGGGTCTGATGGTGGAGGGAATGGGGGTGGAGTCTTGAGCCGGGGTGATGTTCTTCTCAGGGTTTTGGGGGCCAGGAATGGTGACAGTGGGATATGTGGGGGGCATGTCAGCAGAATGCAGGTGAGTGGCACTGGTGGGGGCGGAAGTGGTGGCAGACACAGCAGTAGGGGGGGCGAAGTCACTGAGCGTGTGACATCAACGATGATGTGAGGGGCGGAAGTGAAGTCTCGTGTGGTGCATGAGGAATTGTGAGGGGTGGAAGTGGCTGTGGGAGCGGCCATGATGGGGGCGGAAGTGACATCATCAATCAGCGTGGGGGTGGCAGCTGCACCAGCCACATGGCTAATGGCATCCAAGCAGTTCCAGTGGAATCTACTGGAATGTTTGAGGAGTGCTGGTTATGGAGGTGGGTAGATAAAAGGTTGTTGTACTTACAGTTTTGATGTTTGAGATGGAGTTGAAATACTGTTTGTTGAGAGTATGAATTCTCCTGAGGATGTAGTACAGAGTGGGTCCTTTGCAATTCTGAGAGAGTGTGGCCCTCAGCTGAGGCAGGGCTGACTGGAGAGAGGTTAGGAGCCGGCGCATTGCTGCAAGCGTGGAGCGGAGGATCTTAAAGGAGAATTGTTGCTGGTGTTTTTTGAATCTGTAGTCTGTACTGTTTGTCCTGTTCGGGTCCGAACTCTGCTGGTTTAAAGGTGGTCCGGAGTCCGTGTGGGATGAGTTGGTTATGGAGGCAGGCACTGAGGAAGCAAATGTGGCTGTGGTAGCGAGTGGGTGTTGACTCATTTCTCAGAGACTAGTGTTGGGCGTTGGCTGCTCCCTCAGTAGCTCGTGTTCGGTGTTGGCTGGTCTCTCAGTGACTAGTGTTGGGCATTGGCTGGTTTCTCAGTGGCTAGTGTTGGTGTTGTCTGTTTTCTTGGTGACGAGGTTTGGGTGTTGTTGAGTCTTTCAGTGGCTAGTGTTGGGTCTTCGCTGGTGTCTCAGTGACTAGTGTTGGGTGTTTGCTGGTGTCTCAGTGACTAGTGTTGGCTGTTGGCTGGTCTCACAGTGGCTAGTGTTGGGCGTTGGCTGGTCTCTCAGCGACTAGCGTTGGGCATTGGCTGGTCTCTCAGTGACTAGTGTTGGGTCTTGGCTCAACTCTCAGTGACTAGTGTTGGGTGTTGGCTGGTCTCACAGTGGCTAGTGTTGGGTCTTGGCTCGACTCTCAGTGACTAGTGTTGGGTGTTGGCTGGTCTCACAGTGGCTAGTGTTGGGCGTTGGTTGGTCTCTCAGTGACTAGTGTTGGGTGTTGGCTGGTCTCTCAGTGACTAGTGTTGGGTCTTGGCTCAACTTTCAGTGACTAGTGTTCGGTGTTGGCTGGTCTCTCAGAGGCTAGCATGGTGTGATGGCTGCTCTGTCGGTGAGTAGTGTTGGGTGTTGGCTGGTGTCTCAGTGACTAGTGTTGGATGTTGGCTGTTCTCACAGTGGCTAGTGTTAGGCGTTGGCTGGTCTCTCAGCGACTAGCGTTGGGCATTGGCTGGTCTCTCAGTGACTAGTGTTGGGTCTTGGCTTGAATCTCAGTGACTAGTGTTGGGTGTTGTCTGGTCTCACAGTGGCTAGTGTTGGGTCTTGGCTCAACTCTCAGTGACTAGTTTTGGGTTTTGGCTGGTGTCTCAGTGACTAATGTTGGGTGTTGTCTGGTCTCTCAGTGACTAGTGTTAGGCATTGGCTGGTCTCTCATTTGCTAGTGTTGGGTGTTGTCTGGTCTCTCAGTGACTAGTGTTGGGCATTGGCTGGTCTCTCATTGGCTAGTGGTAGGCATTGGCTGGTCTCTCATTGGCTAGTGTTAGGCATTGGCTGGTCTCTCAGTGACTAGTGTTGGGTGTTGGCTTGTCTCTCAGCAGCTAGAGTTGGTGTTGGCTGGTCTGTCAGTGACTAGTGTTGGCTCATCTCTCAGCGGCTAGTGTTGGGCATTGGCTGGTCTCGCAGAAGATGGTGTTTTCTGTTGTCTGGTCTCTCAGTGGTTAGTGTTAGGCATTTTCGGGTCTCTCAGTGACTAGTATTGGGCATTGGCTGGTCTGTCAGTGGCGAGTGTTGGACGTTGCCGGATCCCTCAGCGGCTATTGTGCAATTGCTGGTCTCTCAGCGGCTAGCCTTGGTCATTGGCTGGTCTCTCAGAGACTAGTCTTGGGCATTAGCTGGTCTCTTTGGCTAGTGTTGCGTGTGGCTGGTCTATCAGTGAGTAGTGTAGGCTGTTGGCTGGTCTCTCAGTGACTAGTGTTGGGTGTTGCCTGGTCTCTCAGTGACTAGTTTTGGCTGTTGGCAGGTCTCTGTGACTAGTGTTGGATAATGTCTGGTCACTCAGTGACTAGTGTTGGGTGTTGTCTGGTCTCTCAGTGACTAGTGTTGGGCATTGGCTGGTCTCTCAGTGACTCGTGTTGGGTCTTGGCTCGACTCTCAGTGACTAGTGTTGTGTGTTGGCTGGTCTCACAGTGGCTAGTGTTGAGCATTGGCTGGTCTCTCAGTGACTAGTGTTGGGTGTTGGCTGGTCTCTCAGTGACTAGTGCTGAGTGTTGGCTGATCTCTCGGCGAATAGGGTTGGGTTTTGGCTGGTCTCTCAGTGACTAGTGTTGGGTGTTCTCTGTTCTCTTATTGGCTAGTGTTGGGCATTGGCTGGTCTCTCAGTGACTAGTGTTGGGCGTTGGCTGATCTCTCAGTGACTAGTGTTGGGCATTGGCTGGTCTCTCAGTGACTCGTGTTGGGTCTTGGCTCGACTCTCAGTGACTAGTGTTGTGTGTTGGCTGGTCTCACAGTGGCTAGTGTTGAGCATTGTCTGGTCCCTCAGTGACTAGTGTTGGGTGTTGCGTGGTCGCTCGGTGACTAGTTTGGGCGTTGTCTGGTCTCTCAGTGACTAGTGTTAGGTGTTGGCTGGTCTGTCAGTGACTAGTGTTGGTCGTTGGCTGGTCTCTCAGTGGCTAGCTTTGTGCAATGGCTGGTCTCTCAGTGACTAGTGTTGCTTGGTCTCTCAGTGACTAGTGTTGGGTTTTGGCTCATCTCTCAGTCACTAGTGTTGGGTGTTGGCTGGTCTCTCAGTGCCTCCTGTTGGGTGTTGGCAGGTCACTCAGTGGCTAGTGTTGTGTGTTTGGCTGGTCTCTCAGTGACTATTGTTGGGTGTTGGCTGGTCTCTGGATGACTAATGTTGGATGTTGTCTGGTCACAGTGACTACTGTTGGGTGTTGGCTGGTCTCCCAGGGACTAGTGTTGGGTGTTCTCTGTTCTCTTAGCGACTAGTGTTGGGCATTGGCTGGTCTCTCAGTTACTAGTGTTGGGTGTTGGCTGGTCTCTCAGTGACTAGTGCTGAGTGTTGGCTGATCTCTCGGCGAATAGGGTTGGGTTTTGGCTGGTCTCTCAGTGACTAGTGTTGGGTGTTCTCTGTTCTCTTATTGGCTAGTGTTGGGCATTGGCTGGTCTCTCAGTGACTAGTGTTGGGTGTTGGCTGATCTCTCAGTGACTAGTGTTGGGCATTGGCTGGTCTCTCAGTGACTCGTGTTGGGTCTTGGCTCGACTCTCAGTGACTAGTGTTGTGTGTTGGCTGGTCTCACAGTGGCTAGTGTTGAGCATTGTCTGGTCCCTCAGTGACTAGTGTTGGGTGTTGCGTGGTTGCTCGGTGACTAGTTTGGGCATTGTCTGGTCTCTCAGTGACTAGTGTTAGGTGTTGGCTGGTCTGTCAGTGACTAGTGTTGGTCGTTGGCTGGTCTCTCAGTGGCTAGCTTTGTGCAATGGCTGGTCTCTCAGTGACTAGTGTTGCTTGGTCTCTCAGTGACTAGTGTTGGGTTTTGGCTCATCTCTCAGTCACTAGTGTTGGGTGTTGGCTGGTCTCTCAGTGCCTCCTGTTGGGTGTTGGCAGGTCACTCAGTGGCTAGTGTTGGGTGTTTTCCGGTCTCTCAGTGACTGGTTTTGAGCGTTGGTTGGTCTCAGTGACTAGTGTTGTGTGTTTGGCTGGTCTCTCAGTGACTATTGTTGGGTGTTGGCTGGTCTCTGGATGACTAATGTTGGATGTTGTCTGGTCACAGTGACTACTGTTGGGTGTTGGCTGGTTTCCCAGGGACTAGTGTTGGGTGTTCTCTGTTCTCTTAGCGACTAGTGTTGGGCATTGGCTGGTCTCTCAGTTACTAGTGTTGGGTGTTGGCTGGTCTCTCAGTGACTAGTGCTGAGTGTTGGCTGATCTCTCGGCGAATAGGGTTGGGTTTTGGCTGGTCTCTCAGTGACTAGTGTTGGGTGTTCTCTGTTCTCTTATTGGCTAGTGTTGGGCATTGGCTGGTCTCTCAGTGACTAGTGTTGGGCGTTGGCTGATCTCTCAGTGACTAGTGTTGGGCGTTGTCTGGTCTCACATTGACCTGTGCTGGGTGTTGCCTGGTCTCTCAGTCACTAGTGTTGGGTGTTGCCTGTTTTCTCAGTGACTAGTTTTGGGTATTGACTGGTCTCTCAGTGACTAGTGTTGGGTATTGACTGGTCTCTCGATGCCCAGTGCTGCGTGTTGGCTGGTCTCTCAGTGGCCAGTGTTGGTTGTTGGCTGGTCTGTCAGTGACTAGTGTTGGACATTGGCTGATCTCTCAGTGACTACCGTTGGGTGTTGGCTGATCACTCAGTGGCTAGTGTTGGGTGTTCAGTGGCCACTCAGTGACTAGTGTTGGCTATTGCATGGACTCTCAGTGAGTAGTGTTGGGCATTGGCTGGTCTTTCGGTGAGTAGTGTTGGGTGTTGGCAGGTCTCTCATTGACCTGTGCTGGGTGTTGGCTGGTCTCCCAGTGACTAGTGTTGGGTTTTGACTGGTCTCTCGGTGACTAGTGCTGCATGTTGGCTGGTCTCCAAATGAATAGTGTTGGTTGTTGTCTGGTCTCTCAGTGACTAAAGTTTGGTGTTGTCTGGTCTATCAGTGACTTGTGTTGGGTGTTGGTTGGTCTGTCAGTGACTAGTGTTGGGTGTTGGCTGGTCTCCCAGTGACTATTTTTGGGTGTTGGCTGGTCTCTCAGTGGCTAGTGTTGGCTGGTCTCTCAGTGGCTAGTGTTGGGTGTTGGCTTGTCTCTCAGAAACTAGTGTTGGGTGTTGTCTGGTCACAGTGACTACTGTTGGGCGTTGGCTGGTCTCCCAGTAACTAGTATTGAGTGTTCGCTGTTCTCTTAGTGGCTAGTGTTGTGTGTTGGCTGGTCTCTCAGTGACTAGTGTTGGGTGTTGGCTGGTCTCTCAGTAGCTAGTGTTGGGCATTGGCTGGTGTCTCAGTGACTAGTGTTGGGTGTTGTATGGTCTGTCGGTGATTAGTGTTGGGCGTTGGCTGGTCTCTCGGTGACTAGCGTTGGGTGTTGGCTTGTCTCTTTGTGGCTAGTGCTGAGTGTTTGCCGATTTCTCGGCGAATAGGGTTGGGTTTTGACTGGTCTCTCAGTGACTAGTATTGAGCATTGGATCGTCTCTTAGTGACTAGTGTTGAGTGTTGTATGGTCTCTCAGTGACTAGTGTTGGGCATTGGCTGGTCTCACATTGACCTATGCTGAGTGTTGGCTGATCTTTCGGTGACCAATGTTGTGTGTTGGCTGGTCTGTCAGTGACGAAAATTTGCTGTTGACCAGTCTCTCAGTGACTAGTGTTGGTTTTTGGCTGGTCTCTCAGTGACTACTGTTGGGTATTGGCTAGTCTCTCAGTGACTAGTGTTGTGTGTTGGTTGGTCTGTCAGTGACTAGTGTTGAGTGTTGGCTGGTCTCTCAGTGACAAGTGTTGGTCATTGGCTGGTCTCAGTGTCTAGTGTTGGGTGTTGGCTGGTCTCTCAGTGACTAGTGTTAGGTGTTGGCTGGTCTCTCAGTGACAAGTGTTGAGCATTGGATCGTCTCTTAGTGACTAGTGTTGAGTGTTGTATGGTCTCTCAGTGACTAGTGTTGGGCATTGGCTGGTCTCACATTGACCTATGCTGAGTGTTGGCTGATCTTTCGGTAACCAATGTTGTGTGTTGGCTGGTCTGTCAGTGACGAAAGTTTGCTGTTGACCAGTCTCTTAGTGACTAGTGTTGGTTTTTGGCTGGTCTCTCAATGACTACTGTTGGGTATTGGCTAGTCTCTCAGTGACTAGTGTTGAGTGTTGGCTGGTCTCTCAGTGACAAGTGTTGGTCATTGGCTGGTCTCAGTGTCTAGTGTTGGGTGTTGGCTAGTCTCTCAGTGACTAGTGTTGGTCGTTGGCTGGTCTCTCAGTGGCTAGCTTTGTGCAATGGCTGGTCTCTCAGTGACTAGTGTTCGGTGTTAACTGGTCTCTCAGTGACTACTGTTGCTTGGTCTCTCAGTGACTAGTATTGAGTATTGGATCGTCTCTTAGTGACTAGTGTTGAGTGTTGTATGGTCTCTCAGTGACTAGTGTTGGGCATTGGCTGGTCTCACATTGACCTATGCTGAGTGTTGGCTGATCTTTCGGTGACCAATGTTGTGTGTTGGCTGGTCTGTCAGTGACGAAAATTTGCTGTTGACCAGTCTCTCAGTGACTAGTGTTGGTTTTTAGCTGGTCTCTCACTGACTACTGTTGGGTATTGGCTAGTCTCTCAGTGACTAGTGTTGAGTGTTGGCTGGTCTCTCAGTGACAAGTGTTGGTCATTGGCTGGTCTCAGTGTCTAGTGTTGGGTATTGGCTGGTCTCTCAGTGGCTAGCTTTGTGCAATGGCTGGTCTCTCAGTGACTAGTGTTGCTTGGTCTCTCAGTGACTAGTGTTGGGTTTTGGCTCATCTCTCAGTCACTAGTGTTGGGTGTTGGCTGGTCTCTCAGTGCCTCCTGTTGGGTGTTAGCAGGTCACTCAGTGGCTAGTGTTGGGTGTTTTCCGGTCTCTCAGTGACTGGTTTTGAGCGTTGGTTGGTCTCAGTGACTAGTGTTGTGTGTTTGGCTGGTCTCTCAGTGACTATTGTTGGGTGTTGGCTGGTCTCTGGATGACTAATGTTGGATGTTGTCTGGTCACAGTGACTACTGTTGGGTGTTGGCTGGTCTCCCAGGGACTAGTGTTGGGTGTTCTCTGTTCTCTTAGCGGCTAGTGTTGGGTGTTGGCTGGTCTCTCAGTGACTAGTGTTGGATGTTGGCTGGTCTCTCAGTGACTAGTGTTGGGTTTTGGCTGGTCTCTCAATGACTAGTGTTGGACGTTGGCTAGTCTCTCAGTGACTAGTGCTGAGTGTTGGCTGATCTCTCGGCGAATAGGGTTGGGTTTTGGCTGGTCTCTCAGTGACTAGTATTGGTCGTTGGCTGGTCTCAGTGTCTGGTGTTGGGTATTGGCTGGTCTCTCGGTGGATCATGGCCGAGTTTCAGTTCGGAGTGTGAGTGGATCCTGCCCTGACATGTTCCTGAGGCCCTGCGGGAGATGTAGGGTGCAGCAGTTTCAGCAGCAGTAACAATATCTGCAGTATCGGTGTCAAGACAGACAGCAGAGCGGGATAGGCAGAGGACTCATTAAAGACTGTTGAACTTTTAACTTATTCCTTTATTTTCCTGGTTTAAACTACGAAAGACTTTAATGTAAGCTGTTACCTATTTCTTTATTTTTCATCTATTCTGTGAAGTAATGCTAAACGTTTTGACTCTGTTCTTTTACTATCTTGTACCTAGGCTTTTTTTTGTATCCAGGTACTTGGTTACTTACCAAGTGTGGTGACATTACACTGTACTTCTGTACTTGATTACATGTGTCAATAAAATCTAAAATCTAAGTATCTAAATCTAAGGAATGCAAGTGACTATGCAGGAATGTATTCCACCTGCTGTTCACTTTTAGGGTCATCCAGCAAGGAAACCACCCCTTCGGTCCAACCAGTCCACAGTGACCACGTTCCCAAACTAAACTAGCCTACTTGCCTGTGTTTGGGTCATATCCCTCCAAGCCTTTCCTATTTATGTACTTATCCAAATGTGTTTCACATATTGTAACTGTACCCCCATCCACTGCTTCCTCTGGCAGCTCATCCCACACACACACACCACTCTCTGGGTAAGAAAGTTGTCCCTCATGCCCTTTTAAAGACTTTCTCCACTCACCGTCAAAATGTGTCCCCTAGTTTTGAACTCCCCCACTCTGGGAAAAAGACCTTTGCCATTCACCGTATCCGTGCCCCTCATGATTTCATAAATCTCTATCAGGTCACCCCTCAGTCTCCCTGTGCTACAGTGAGAGAAGCCTCAGTCCATCCAGCCAGCTTTAAGAGGTGTATTTAAGTCCTGGTTGTTTTTTTGAACAGATGTTTGAAGACAGGGGTGAGGAGTTGTCTATTTGTAACAAATAACGACCCATCAAACTTTACAATCAGTATGACCAGTGCTGCCCATTGCCCAGAATGCTCTGGTTTGACAATCCCTTCGCTTTCCAGCCTCCCGATTTCTGCCTCTACTTTTGTCTATGAGGCACATGGCACTGGGTAGACCTTACAGAATCATGGGATTGCTTCCTGGTCAACACGCAAGGTGGCCTTGCCTCCTTTGATAGTCTCAGAAACTTTCTGACAGATTTCCAAGTATTTAATTAGGACTTTACACAGGCTGACATTTTTAAATTGAAAGCTGTTGATCCAATCAAGGTAAATCTCTCTCAACCAGCTTCACTCCATCAGGCTTGGGTCCGAGTCTTTTACGACAATCAGTGGGAACTGAACTAGCTGCTTCTCATACAAGACCAGGACCGAAGTTGTACCCTTAATCTGTAAAGGTTCCCTAGACTAGGGATGGAATGGTGGCTCAGTGGTCCACACTGCTGCCTCACAGTGCTAGAGACATGGGTTCGATTCCAGCTTCGGGCCACTGTCTATGTGGTGTTTGCAAGTTCTCCTGTGTCTGTGTGGGGGTGCTCCAGTTTCCTCCCACAATCCAAAGATGTGCAGATTAAGAGAATTCGCCATGCTAAATTGTCCATCATATTCAGGAATGTGTAGGTTAGCTGCATTAAGGTAAAAACAATGACTGCAGATGCTGAAAACCAAATACTGGATTAGTGGTGCTGGAAGAGCACAGCAGTTCAGGCAGCATCCAACGAGCAGCGAAATCGACGTTTCGGGCAAAAGCCCTTCATCAGGAATAAATTAGTCAGGGGTAGGGAATGGGTCTGGGTGAGTTACTCTTTGGAGGGTCAGTGTCGACATGTTGGGCCGGAAGGCCAGTTTCCACGTTCTAGGGATTCTTGCTTCTCAGCCTGGCCAACATCTTACGCAAGCTTAAGGATTGGAGTCCTGAGTGAATGTTGTTAAAAGGTGGTTCTGCAATCACTGATACAGCTGCACCACTGTTGACCTCCATTAGAACTAGGTGACCATTTAACCAGACCTTGATTATGATTAGTTCTTTTATGGTTGTTGCTAAGCAATGTAACTGTTCCAAACCAGCTTTGATGGTGGCCTTTCCAGGGTGTGCACTCTCCTGGATTCCAGCCGATGACTTCCGTGCCCCCAGTAAAGCCTAGTGGGACTCCATTGCTATCTTGAATCTACAAACCAGCAGTAACGACAATGGCTTGCCAGCCCAGAACCTGAAGAAAATGTTAACTGTTTGGCCAAGGTTTTGTTTTGGGATTTTGCTGTGGGCTGACCTACAGTCCTTCTGTTGGAAGTTCAGTTGGGCTTCAGCTAGTCAGCACTTTCACATGGTTACATCTTTAATCCCAAATACCAAAGGATCGGTCTCTCAGCATCTCATTAAGGGTGAAACCAAAGTCACATACCTCTATCAGTCATTTTAACCCTGTCAAAATGGGAACCCAGACTGTAGCTTTAGGGTGCAGGACCTGGAGTGTAGGGAGGTTAGGAATATGGCATTAATCTTAAAGGAGGGTGCCTGTAAACAGAAGAGTGGCTTGAAGTGTGTATACTTTAATGCCAGAAGTATACGAAATAAGGTAGGTGAACTTGCAGCGTGGGTTGGTACCTGGGACTTCGATGTTGTGGCTATTACGGAGACATGGCTAGATCAGGGACAGGATTGGCTGTTGCAGGTTCCAGGGTTTAAATGTTTTAGTAGGGTCAGAGGTGGGGGTAAAAGAGGGGGGGGTGTGGCTTTGCTTGTCAAAGATAGTATTACAGCGGTGGAAAGGAAGATGGACGAAGATTTGCCATCTGAGGTAGTTTGGGTTGAGGTTAGGAATAGGAGAGGTGAGGTCACCCTGTTAGGAGTCTTTTACAGGCCTCCTAATAGTCCTAGAATCATTGAAGAAAGGATTGTGAAGATGATTCAGGAGAAGAGTGACAGTAATAGGGTGATTGTTATGGGAGACTTTAACTTTCCTGATATTGATTGGGAAAGCTATAGCTCCAGTTCGTTAGATGGGTCAGTGTTTGTGCAATGTGTGCAGGAGAGTTTCCTGACACAATATGTAGATAAGCCAACAAGAGGTGAGGCCATACTGGATTTGGTTCTGGGTAACGAACCAGGCCAGGTATTAGAACTAGAGGTAGGTGAGCACTTTGGGGACAGTGACCACAATTCGGTGATTTTTACACTCGTGATGGAGAGGGATAAGTGTGTACTACAGGGCAAGAGTTATAGCTGGGGGCAGGGAAATTATGATGCGTTGAGGCATGACTTAGGATGTGTGGATTGGAAAAGTAGATTCCAAGGCAAGAGCGTAATTGATATGTGGAACTTGTTCAAGGAGCAACTATTGAGTGTCCTTGATAAGTACGTACCTATCAGACAGGGAGGAAAGGGTCGTGTGAGGGAGCCGTGGTTTAATAAGGAATTGGAATCCCTTGTTAAATGGAAGAGGGCGGCCTTTGTAAAGATGAGGCGTGAAGGTTCAATAGGGGCGATTGAGAGTTATAAGGTAGCCCGGAAGGACCTGAAGAGAGAGCTAAGAGCAGCAAGGAGGGGACATGAAAGGTCCTTAGTTGGTAGGATTAGGGAAAACCCTAAGGCTTTCTATAGGTATGTTAGGAATAAAAGAATGACTAGGGTAGGAATAGGTCCAATCAAGGATAGTAATGGGAAGCTGCGTGTGGAGGCTGAAGAGATTGGGGAGGCACTGAATGAATACTTTTCGTCAGTATTCACTCAGGAACAGGACATTGTTGTCGATATGAATACTGAGGCACGAATAAGTAGAATGGATGGCTTTGAGATATGTAGAGAAGAGGTGTTGGAAATTCTGGCAAGGGTGAAAATAGATAAGTCCCCTGGGCCTGATGGCATTTATCCTAGGATTCTCTGGGAAGCAAGGGAGGAGATTGCAGAGCCATTGGCCTTGATTTTTGTGTCCTCTTTGTCGACAGGAGTAGTGCCAGAGGACTGGAGGCTAGCAAACGTGGTTCCCTTGTTCAAGAAGGGGAGTAGGGATAATCCTAGTAACTATAGGCCAGTGAGTCTCACTTCTGTTATGGGCAAAGTCTTAGAGAGAATTGTAAGGGATAGGATTTATGAACATCTGGATAAGAATAATGTGATCAAGGATAGTCAGCATGGTTTTGTGAAGGGCAGGTCGTGCCTCACAAACCTTATTGAATTCTTTGAGAAGGTGACTAAGGAGGTAGATGAGGGGAAAGCGGTAGATGTGGTATATATGGATTTTAGTAAGGCGTTTGATAAGGTCCCCCATGGTAGGCTACTGCAGAAAATACAGAGATATGGCATTGAGGGTGAGTTGGAGGTTTGGATTAGGAATTGGCTGGCTGGAAGAAGACAGAGGGTAGTAGTTGATGGCAAAGGTTCATCTTGGAGTGCCGTCACTAGCGGTGTTCCGCAAGGATCTGTTTTGGGACCATTGCTGTTTGTCATTTTTATAAATGACCTGGAGGAAGGGTTAGAAGGTTGGGTGAGCAAGTTTGCAGATGATACGAAAGTCGGAGGAGTTGTAGACAGTGAGGAAGGATGTGGCAGGTTACAGCGGGATATAGAGAAGCTGCAGAGCTGGGCAGAAAGGTGGCAAATGGAGTTCAATGTAGCTAAGTGTGAGGTGATTCACTTTGGTAAGAGTAACAAAAAGATGGGGTACTGGGCTAATGGTCGGATACTTGGTAGTGTGGAAGAGCAGAGGGATCTTGGTGTCCATGTACACAGATCTTTGAAAGTTGCCACCCAGGTAAATAGTGCAGTGAAGAAGGCATATGGCGTACTGGCTTTTATTGGTAGAGGAATTGAGTTCCGGAGTCCTGAGGTCATGCTGCAGTTGTATAAGACTCTGGTGCGGCCGCATCTGGAATATTGTGTGCAGTTTTGGTCGCCATACTATAGGAAGGATGTGGAGGCACTGGAACGGGTGCAGAGGAAGTTTACCAGGATGTTGCCTGGTATGGTAGGAAGATCCTATGAGGAAAGGCTGAGGCACTTGGGGTTGTTTTCATTGGAGAAAAGAAGGTTTAGGGGTGACTTGATAGAGGTGTACAAGATGATTGGGGGTTACTTAGGGTTGACAGTGAGAACCTTTTTCCACGTATGGAGTCAGCTATTACAAGGGGGCATAGCTTTAAATTAAGGGAGGGTAGATATAGGACAGATGTTAGGGGTAGATTCTTCACTCAGCGAGTCATATGTTCATGGAATGCCCTGCCAGTAGCAGTAGTGGACTCTCCCTCTTTATGGGTATTTAAGCGGGCATTGGATAAGTATATGGAGGATAGTGGCTTAGTGTAGGTTAGGTGTGCTTTGATCGGCGCAACATCGAGGGCCGAAGGGCCTGTACTGCGCTGTAATGTTCTATGTTCTATGTTCTATGTTCTAAAACTCCTAGTGCAGATTCCCCTGGATCTTGAATTGCCGGGTAAAACCGATAGCCTCTCAGAATTTGACAAGGCTTTGTGTCGTAATCTCTAGAAAGGTTTTGGTTTCTGGTGCCTCAGGGAAAGTTACTCTGCCAATAACCAAAAAGGCTGTGGGTCCACAAGCTGTCAGGAGAATGTTTTGTTGTTTCTCAGCTGCCCCGATGTCATTTTGTCCAGAAAAGAAATGCACACACTGGGCCCAGTCTTCAACAACAGGATCGAAGCTTCCTAAAGAACAATGGTGCCAGAAATTCTCACCCCAACTCAAAGATGACCGTCGCAAGCAGGTTTCCTCAGGAACATGCTTTTCTATCATCGTCACTGAAATAACTCCACGGAGGCCATATCCCTTCAGCAAGTCACACATGGAAAACCCTTGACACTGATCCAGAGCCAGCACTCAGTGTCAAGATATCTGACACTCCTCTTTTTACCTGTCAGCCAGGGCTTCATGATTGGATCAGATTAACATCCCCAATCAGGGAACTCATATTCTTTGAAGTCCATCTGGCTGACCTCATTACCATCACTACAGGTAATCTGCAGGAGGTTTCTTTGCCAGTGTTTGACTCCATTGAGTCTGTAATCAATGTGAGGACTCCTAGAGTAACTCTCTTCCACTGTGGCTGCCATTGTACCACCACCTGTGCTGGGCCTGGTTACCAGTGGGGCAGGATATATCCATGAGTGCTGATGGTAGTCTCTGGGATATTGCCTGTAATGTTATTGAGTTATTATGTCTACATTAGCTGCTGCTTGACTAGTCTGTGAGACAGCACTCCCAAGCATGCACATTGAAAGAAATTACAGCACAATGAAGGAACAGGCTGTGCTGTGAATGAATATATCACACCTTGAAAGTAGGTAGCACACACTCAGGGACCCTGAGGGAATGTGCTACACACTAGTGGATTACTCAGCGCCTTGATAGAATGTACTGCATTTATAACATGTAACACAAACTGCAGAATTAAGCTTACACATTATTGGAATTTTCTGCACACTGATGGAAAATACTGACCACTACAGAAGTATGCAGCACCTTTAAAGAACTTAGTACTTCCTCGGGGAATGTACTGTATTTTGTAAGAATGTGTAGGAAGGTTAATGTAGACTTTGTAATTTATATATAATCTTTTGCAAGTTTGGGCTTTTGGGTTTTGAGTTAGTGGTATGTATGTTTCCATGTATTTGAAGTTAATGATTAAGTTGTAAGAGATTCTGTAGCCATGGTGATTTCTGGGAGTACTTGCACACATCTAATAGATTCTTTGGTGTACCTCATGTTTTGCAGCCCAGCAATGGACCCTCAGGTTTTAATGAGATTTCTGGAACTTTATTTCTTTCAGCCTTGGGGAAAACACTCGCAACTTCGAGAGAGAGAGGGGTTTTTTTAAGTTTTACTATGAGGTTTGAGCAGTCCATTGAAGTCTTCTGATGATGATGATGCATGTATAAACCAGTGCTCTTGAGAAAGGAAGTCTTAAGTGAAATGAGGTTAACTCAGGGTAAAGGGTTAGTGTGAGTCCCAGTGTTGGGATAAAACCCTGAAGAGGTTACTGAAAAAATGAGTATGCTCAGTGCATGAATAGCTCAAGGAAGCCACAAACTGACATTTCACTCTATAAATTAAAGTCACAAGTGAATTAAACCCATGTGGGTGTTAAAGACAGAGACTCTGATTTGTATGATGTGTGAAGGGTATATTTAGGTGCTTACCGTGGGTGTGCTTTGTGAACAATGCATAAAACATTGTTTTGTTTTCAATTTAGAAAGGTGTTATGGGATTAATGAGGCAATAATTTGAAAGTGTGTTTGAAAATCTTTTACATCTGTAACCATATCATGTACACATGTGAATGCATCGCCCAGTAGGGAAGTGTTGCACACTGAACTCTGAAGGAAACTAGCACACATGGAAGAAATGTATTGAACTATGGAGGAATTTATGAAATTCATTGTTGGCAGTACTGAAATTTGAAATACTGAATGCTGGAGGAACACACTGAACTCTGAGAAGTTGTACTGTGTACTGACATCACGTATTACACAGCATCCACCACAGTATAATTTCCAATGTATAAATTCCATTAACACTCCAAGTGTTCACAACCACTTACTGTCTGATCACGTTTCTTTAAGAGAAGAACCTTCACATAAGCCACTATTTGAAATCTGAATATTATAACATATTGGATGTAGGTTTGCTCACTGAGCTGGAAGGTCCATTTTTAGACGTTTTCTCATCATACGAGGTAACATCTTCAGTGAGCCTCCGGATGAAGCACTGCTGATGTTTCCTGCTTTCTATTTATGTGTTTAATTTCCTGTGGGGACATCATTTCCTATGGTTCTGCCTTTTCCTGTTCTTTTTCTCAGGGGATAGTAAATGGGATCCAAATCAATGCATTTATTGATAGAGTTCAGGTTGGAATGCCATGCTTCTAGGAATTCTCATGTAGGTCTCTGTTTGGCTTGTCCTAGGATGGATGTGTTGTCCCAGTTGAAGTGGTGTCCTTCCTTATCTGTATGTAAGGATACTAATGAGAGAGGATAATGTCATTTTGTGGCCAGGATACATGAACGTCAACTAGCCACAAAATGACATGACCCTCTCTCACTAGTATCCTTACATAAACAAACTAATTGACTTGGATCCCATTTACCACCCCCTGAGAAAAAGAACAGGAAATGACATCACCACAGGAAATGACATCATCAATCCAAGGAAACCCAAACATACAAATAGAAAGCAGGAAACACCATCAGTGCTTTGTCCAGAGTCTCACTGAAGATGTTACCTAGTATGGTGACGAAACATCTGAAAATAAGCCTTCCAGCTCAGCGAGCAAACCTACATCAAGAACTTCAACCTGAGCTACAAATCTTCTCAAAAATTATGACGTATATATAACATATAAAATCACATGCCTTTTATCACACCAACCAACCAGCATTCTCTTGGATGGCTTAGAAATGAAGAACAAGGAAACATTGAAGCAGGAGTAGACCATTCGGCCCTTCAAGATTGCACCACCATTCAACAGGATCAAGCTATATTCCTGCTTGATGCCTTAAAATTCTCAAACTGTATCTCTCTTTCCTGACTATGTTCAGTGATTTGGTCCTCCACAGCATTCTATGGTATGGATTTCCACAAGTTCACTCCGCTGTGAGTGAAGAAATGTTTCCTGATCTCAGTCTGAAATGGTCTATCTCACATCATGATGTGATGATGCTGCTCCTTTAACAAGGTTATGCTGCCCCTGGCTTTTTTTTTCAGAGAGGTCATAAAAGGAGTGAATCCGAAACGTCTAGGTTTGAAGGTTTTTAGGGCCAGTTTGATTATAGCTATTGATACTGCATCAGACAAAAGGCTTTCAAGTTTAAAAAAAACTTGCAATATGAAAGAGGAATGGCCAGTTCTCCCAGCTCAGCTTTGATTTGGTTTGGTTTTAGCAGTCTGGCTGTTAACGGAAAGCAGTGTCGAAGAGTGTGGTGGAGGAAAAGCACAGCCGGGCAGGCAGTGCCCGAGGAGCAAGAGAATCGACATTTTAGGCATAAGCTCCTGATGAAGAGCTTATGTTCATAACGTCGACTCTCCTGCTCTTCGGATGCTGCCTGACCGGCTGTGTTTTTCCATCACTACACTCTTCGACTCTGATCTCCAGCATCTGCAGTCTCGCTGAAAGCAGCCAGGCAGTGTTGAGGCTGCTGGTCCAAGAAATAGCTACATGTAAGAAGGTGTTCCACACTGAATCCTTCTGCCATCTCTTCTCTCTCTCTCTGTAAGACCCTGTTTGATTTTACCTTTTGTGCCAAGTGGTGTTCGTTGGGATTGTTGCAAGTATTTGGAAGAGCAGCATTAATTTGGGAAAATCTGTTGGGTTTTCAGATAGGTTAAGTTATTCTGCATTCTGTTCTCGTTTATTTGTGTTTCATTCAGCAATCTTGTAAATAAATTCTGTTTTGTTTATAACTAAGTGGTTTGACAAACTGCATCGCTCCTGGAATATCCACTGTACACCTGCCTAAAACAACTTGCAAAGTTAGGGTGCGAGCTACTTTCTTGAGATGTTTTGAGGGGGTCTGGCCTGGCCCATAACAGACTGGGGGCTCCTGGTGGTATTTGCTCTATAGTGCAGATTGGGATGAGGGTTGTTGGACTCGAAGGCAGCGAGTGGTAGGTGTTTGTGACTTTTGTTCGGGGTGTTGAATTCAACAGGTTTAAACAGTGCTTGGGATACGTAATGACTCTTTCGGTTACCAAGAGTATTCGGGGGGTGGAAGAAGTGACTTTGCAGGCCTTAGAAAAGGTGATAAAGGCCGAGCTGCTGGAATTAACAGACCAGCTGGAGCTGGAGCTGCCTCCTTCCGTTAGAAAAGGAGAGATAGTCACAGCAATAGCTCAGCATTTAAATTTGCTGGAAACACCATCAGAATCTTTGGAGATGGTTCAATTTCAATTTAAAATGAAGCAGCTTGAGGTAGAGGCACAAGACAAGGAAAGGGCAACAGCAATTAAATGGTTTGAATTACAATTGAAAGCCAAGGAAAGACAGAGAGAGAAAGAAAGAGAGAGGAAAGGATGAAGGAGAGGGATTTTGAACTTTAGAAATTGGCACTTAGACAGGCAAGTCAGCTGAAAAGGATGGAGATGAAGGGTGAAGGTAAGCTTAATGAGGAAGAGAGTGAGGATGAGCAAACCCATAGTCGACAAAGGTCTGGTGAGAATCTGTTTAAATATATTCACGCATTGCCTATATTTGATGAGAAAGATGAGTGGCACCATGGCTCAGTGGTTAGCACTGCTGCCTCACAGCATCAGCAACCCAGGCTCCAACTCCAGTCTGGGGCGACTGTCTGTGTGGAGTTTGCACGTTCTCCCCATGTCTGTGTGGGTTTCCTCCCGGTGCTCCGGTTTCCTCCCACATTCCAAAGATGTGCAGGTCAGGTGAATTGGCCATGCTAAATTGCCCATAGTGTTAGGTGCATTAGTCAGAGGGAAATGGGTCTGGGTGGGTTATTCTTCGGAGTGGACATGTTCACTCAGGGCCTGTTCCCATTCTGTAGGGAATGGAATCTAATCTCAGGATGTTGAAGTATTTTTCATCTCATTTGAAAAAAGTGGCTAAACAAATGCGGTGGGCCAGTGACCATTTGGGTATTGCTGGTCCAAATAAAACTTGCAGGCAGAGCAAGTGAGGTACTCACGCCACTATCAGAGGAGGTATCTGTAATGTGTGAGGAGGTGAAGGAAGCCACTTTAAGTGCATATGAGCTTGGGCCAAAAGCCGACAGACAACGTTTCAGGAATTTAAGGAGGGACCCCGGTCAAACCTACACTGAATTTGAAAGGATCAAAGTCATTTTGACAGGTGGATAAGGGCATTAAAAATATGAAAATATAAACACCTATGATGCTCTTAGAGAGATGATTATTTTGGAGGATTTCAAAAATTCACTCCCTGAACTAGTGAGAACTCATGTGGAAGAGCAGAGGGTTAAATTAGCAAGATGAGTCATTGAAATGGCCGTTGATTATGAATTGGTTAATAAAGCAAAGTTTGACTTCCAGAATCAATTTCAATCTGTGCGACATAGAAATTGGGGAAGAGAGAAATCCTCAGGTGGTAAAGGGAAGGTAGATCTCAGTGAAGGTAATAAGGATAACTTACCACAGGGTAAAAAGGAAACCCTTGAAGGGGAAGACAACTTAAAAACTCCGGCATTTTCACTGCAATAAAGTAGGCCGCATAAAATCACAGTGTTGATGAGTTAGGAAAAGCACTGGGAACCCAGATGTCGGAAAAGAGGATAAGCCAGTGCATTTTGTTGGAGTGGTAACAAAAAGCACAGTGGAGGCTACAAAAGCTGCAGCAGAATGTCCAAACTGGTCAAAGGTTGGTTCACAAGGAAGTGCCAGATCTTCTTAAACCATATACCTGCGAAGGTAGAGTTGATTCGAGCAGCAGATAAAGAGGTTACAACATTAAGAGATTCAGGATCCTCTCCCTCTGTGATGTTGAAAACTGAGATATGTACCTCTGAAGGAGTATTGCCAAAAAAGTTGCTAGTAACGTGAATTCATGGTGAGACAAGAAGCACTCAATTATGCAAAGTGAGGTTAGAGTGTCAAGTGAAGAGTGGGGAAGTCTTGGTAGGAGTACTCTCTCAACTCCAGGAGGACAAACTCTCAACTCCAGGAATACAATGTATTCCTGTTAATGATATAGCTGGTTCCCAGGAAGGAGGGATGCCTAATGAGCCAGTGGAAACTCAGGCAACTGAGCTATTGCAGGGCACACATCCTGGGATTTTTCCTGACTGTGTGGTAATGAGGTCACAGTCACCAGTTGAAACAGGAAACATCAAGAGTACAGATAAGAAAGTTGAAGTGAAATTAGCAGAGACCCTGTTTGATCAGATGGTGGAGACAAACCAGGAGCAGATAGGTTTCACAGCAGATATCTCTAAATCAGATGAATTAACTCAGTTATAGCAGAAAGATGAAAATTTAAAGAACTTGTATCAAAAGGCATATACAGCAAAAAAGAATCTGAATGTCTCCCTGAATGTTATTATCTTTAAAATGATGTCTTAATGAGGAAATGGAGACCATGTTCAGGCAGATTAGAAATGGGCAAAGACTCATCAAGTTGTATTGCCAGTGGGTTACAGAAAGGAAATGCTGCAGGAGGCACATGAACGACCAATAGGGGGTCATTTAGAATGGAGAAAAACTCAAGCTAAAATACAAAACCATTTTTCGCAGTCTGGACTGCAGTTGAATATTGCCAGACACGTCATACATGTCAGGCAATTAGATAACCACAGGCAGTTATAAAACCTGCACCTTTAATACCTACTCTTGCATTTGAGGAACCTTTTACAAGAGTCTTAAGTGATTGCATAGGACTCCAACTAAAACAAAACGTGAGAATCTGTATTTGTTAACAATAATGGATGTCTCCACTCAGCTCAGCTGTTTGCTTCACAGCAGTGTTTTGTAGAGGAATAAGACGGTGTTACTTTCTGGGTCTGTA
The DNA here is from genome assembly GCF_047496795.1 of Chiloscyllium punctatum. NCBI lineage: Eukaryota > Metazoa > Chordata > Chondrichthyes > Orectolobiformes > Hemiscylliidae > Chiloscyllium > Chiloscyllium punctatum. The sequence goes on along the minus strand of NC_092739.1, from coordinate 160,448,892 downwards.
GATTGTGAAGGAGCAAAAATGGCCTTGGCAGTGATATGTACTTCTTGTCAGATGTGGGAGTTTAAAGAGAGTTTAAGGGTTACTGCAGATTATATCTGCCATAAATACTGCTAGAATGCGAATCTTATCAGATTGAATGGATCAGTTGGAGAGACAGTTAGAAGTGACGTGGAATTTGCAACAGCAACAGTATGTGATGGATGGCAGTTATAGGAAGGGGGGAAAGTCTCAGATACAGTCACAGAGATGGGTTAACTCCAGGAAGGGTAAGAGAGGTAGGCAACTAGTGCAGGAATCTTTTGTGGATATACACATTTCAAACAGTATGCTGTTTTGGAAAATGTAGGGGGTGATGGATTCTCAGGGAATGTAGTACGAACAGCCAAGTTTCTCGTATTGAGACTGGCTGTGATGCAAGAGGGGTACATCGGCTTCCAAGAGATCAGTTGTGTTAGGGGTTCCGTAGTCCAAGGTACACACAGATGTTTGTGTGGCCAGCAGTGAAAAAGGAGAATGGTGTGTTGCTTCCCTGGTGCCAGGCTCAAGGATGTCTCAGAGAGGGTGCAGAATGTTCTCATGGGGGAGAGGGGCCAGCAAGAGGTCATTGGCCACATTGGAACCAACGATATAGGAAGGGAAAAGGTTGAGATTCTGAAAGGAGATTATAGAGAGTTAGGCAGAAATTTAAAAAGGAGGTCCTCAAGGGTAGTAATATCTGGATTACTCCCAGTGCTACAAGCTAGTGAGGGCAGGAATAGGAGGATAGAGCAGATGAATGCATGGCTGAGGAGCTGGTGTATGGGAGAAGGATTCACATTTTTGGATCATTGGCATCTCATTTAGGATAGAAGTGACCTGTACAAGAAGGACGGATTGCACTTAAATTGGAAGGGGACTAATATACTGACAGGGAAATTTGCTAGAACTGCTTGGGAGGATTTAAACTAGTAAGGTGGGGGTGGGGGGGGGGGTTTGGGGGGTGGGGGGTGGGACCCAGGGAGATAGTGAGGAAAAAGATCAATCTGAGACTGGTACAGTTGAGAACAGAAGCGAGTCAAACGGTCAGTGCAGACAGGGACAAGGTAGGACTAATAAATTAAACTGCATTTATTTCAATGCAAAGGGCCTAACAGGGAAGGCAGATGAACTCAGGGCATGGTTAGGGACATGGGACTGGGATATCATAGCAATTACAGAAACATGGCTCAGGGATGGGCAGGACTGGCAGCTTCATTTTCCAGGATACAAATGCTACAGGAAGGATAGAAAGGGAGGCAAGAGAGGAGGGGGAGTGGCATTTTTGATAAGGGATAGCATTACAGCTGTGCTGAGGGAGGATATTCCCGGAAGTACATCCAGGGAAGTTGTTTGGGTGAAACTGAGAAATAAGAAAGGGATAATCACCTTATTGGGATTGTATTATAGACCCCCGAATAGTCAGAGGGAAATTGAGAAACAAACTTGTAAGGAGATCTCAGCTATCTGTAAGAATAATAGGGTAGTTATGGTCGGGGATTTTAACTTCCCAAACATCGACTGGAGCTGCCATTGTGTTAAGGGTTTAGATGGAGAGGAATTTGTTAAGTGCGTACAACACAATTTTCTGATTCAGTATGTGGATGTACCTACTAGAGAAGGTGCAAAACTTGACCTACTCTTGGGAAATAAGGCAGGGCAGGTGACTGAGGTGTCAGTGGGGGAGCACTTTGGGGCCAGCGACCATAATTCTATTACTTTTTAAATAGTGATGGACAAGGATAGACCAGATCTATAAGTTGAAGTTTTAAATTGGAGAAAGGCCAATTTTGACGGTATTAGGCAAGAACTTTAGAAAGTTGATTGGAGGCAGATGTTCACGGGTAAAGGGACAGCTGGAAAATGGGAAGGCTTCAGAAATGAGATATCAAGAATCCAGAAAAAGTATATTCCTGTCAGGGTGAAAGGAAAGGCCGGTAGGTATAGGGAATGCTGGGTGACTAAAGAAATTGAGGGTTTGGTTAAGAAAAAGAAGGAAGCGTATGTCAGGTATAGACAGGATAGATCGAGTGAATCCTGAGAAGAGTATAAAGGAAGTAGGAGTATACTTAAGAGGGAAATCAGGAGGACAAAAAGGGGACATGAGATAGCTTTGGCAAATAGAATTAAGGAGAATCCAAAGAGTTTTTACATATACATTAAGGACAAAAGGGTAACTAGGGAGAGAATAGGGCCCCTCACAGATCAGCAAGGCAGCCTTTGTGTGGAGCCACAGAAAATGGGGGAGATACTAAATGAATATTTTGCATCAGTATTTCCTGTGGAAAAGGAGACGGAAGATATAGACTGCGGGGAAATAGGTGATGACATCTTGCAAAATGTCCAGATTACAGAGGAGGAAGTGCTGGATGTCTTGAAATGGGTAAAGATGGATAAATCCCCAGGACCTGATCAGGTGTATACGAGAACTCTGTGGGAAGCTAGAGAAGCGATTGCTGGGCCTCTTGCTGAGATATTTGCATCATTGACAGTCACAGGTGAGGTGCTGGAAGACTGGAGGTTGGCAAACGTGGTGCCACTCTAAGAAGGGTGGTAAGGACAAGCCAGGGAACTATAGACCGGTGAGCCTGACGTCGGTGGTGGGCAAGTTGTTGGAGGGAATCCTGAGGGACTGGATGTACATGTATTTGGAAAGGCAAGGACTGATTCGAGATAGCCAACATGGCTTTGTGCGTGGGAAATCATGTCTCACAAACTTGATTGATTTTTTTGAAGAAGTAACAAAGAGGATTGATGAGGGCAGAGCAGAGCAGTAGATGTGATCTATATGGACTTCAGTAAGGTGTTCGACAAAGTTCCCCATGGGAGACTGATTAGCAAGGTTCGATCTCATGGAATACAGGGAGAACTAGCCATTTGGATACAGAACTGGCTCAAAGGTAGAAGACAGAGGGTGGTAGTGAAGGGTTGTTTTTCAGACTGGAGGCCTGTGACCAGTGGAGTGCCACAAGGATCGGTGCTGGGTTTGGATTTGGTTGTGAGCATAAGAGGTACAGTTAGTACAGTTAGTAAGTTTGCAGATGACACCAAAACTGGAGGAGTAGTGGGCAGCAAAGAGAGTTACCTCACATTACAACGGGATCTGGACCAATGGGCTGAGAAGTGGCAGATGGAGTTTCATTCAGATAAATGCGAGGTGCTGCATTTTGGGAAAGCAAATCTTAGCAGGACTTATACACTTAATGGTAAGGTCCTAGGGAGTGTTGCTGAACAAAGAGACCTTGGAGTGCAAGTTCATAGCTCCTTGAAAGTGGAGTCACAGGTAGATAGGATAGTGAAGAAGGCGTTTGGTATGCTTTCCTTTATTGGTCAGAGTATTGAGTACAGGAGTTGAGAGATCATGTTGCGGCTGTACAGGACATTGGTTAGGCCACTATTGCGTTGGAATATTGCATGCAATTCTGGTCTCCTTCCTATCGGAAAGATGTTGTGAAACTTGAAAGGGTTCAGAAAAGATTTATAAGGATGTTGCCAGGGTTGGAGGATTTGTGCTACAGGGAGAGGTTGAACAGGCTGGGGCTGTTTTCCCTGGAGCGTCGGAGGCTGAGGGGTGACCTTATCGAGGTTTACAAAATTATGAGTGGTATGCATAGGGTAAATAGGCAAAGTCTTTTCCCTGGGGTGGGGGAGTCCAGAACTAGAGGGCATAGGTTTAGGGTGAGAGGGGAAAGATATAAAAGAGACCTAAGGGGCAACTTTTTCACACAGAGGGTGGTACGTGTATGGAATGAGTTGCCAGAGGATTTGGTGGAGGCGGGTACAATTGCAACATTTAAAAGGCATCTGGATGGGTATATGAATATGAAGGGTTTGGAGGGATATGGGCCAAGTGCTGGCAGATGGGACTAGATTGGGTTGGGATGTCTGGTCGGCATGGACGGGTTGCACTGAAGGGATTGTTTCCATGCTGTACATCTCTATGACTCTATGACCCTAAGTGTGATGTTTTTAAATTTTTCAACACACTCTGTGCATGTTAAGTCCTTGCTGGCTTTCACTTTCTCTTAAAGGTACAGTACACACCTACAACTTCATAACAATACTGTGTTGACGGCTTATAAGAGAGTTCCGTTTGTAGTTTTTTACAATCAGAGATGCACCAAATAATTCGACCAAGTTCAGTCCATTTGAATTAGTTTTTGGACATGAAGTAAGAGGACCATCAAAACTGATTCAGGAGAAATGGGTAAGTCAGAATTCAGAGACCGCACATTCGGACTATGTGTTAAATTTTAGGGAACGATTAAATGGAGCAGTCGAGTTGGCTAGACAGCATTTAAAAGTATCACAGCGTACAATGAAAAAGAAGCCGACAAGAAATCAAAAAAATGATTTTACTATCGGGGATAAGGTTACTTCCACTGATAGGTGAACATTTATAAGCAAGGTTTAGTGAACCTTGTCAAGTTGAAACACAATTGAATGAGGTGAACTATTTGATAAGGATTCCAGACAGAAAGAACTCTCACAGAGTGTATGCTCGAATTGTATATTGATCGGGAAGGAAAGCAAGAGGAGAAGGTGGTAATGAGTACAGAAGGAAGAAACCAAGTTCAGACGATTCTGAATTGGACATTCCTCAAATCAAATTGGACAATGAGGAAGTCATCAAAAATTGGGATAAATTGTTGAGTTAACTTGCAGAGGAAAATGGAAATATCCTGAAAGAGTTATTACTATCACATGGGGAGCGTATGTGGAAATACGCTGGGAAGTATGAACCTAATTATGCATGATGTAAATATAGGAGATGCTGTTCCGATTAAGCAACATCCTTACAGGCATAACCCTCTAACGTTGGCACAGATTCAAAAGGAGATTGAACGCATGCTCCAAGATGGCACAATCAAAGTGAGTTACAGAGACTGGGGCTCACCCATAGTAATGGTGTCAAAACGAAATGGTACCCAATGATTATGTGGGTCGAGAGTGTGGTGCTGGAAAAGCACAGCAGGTCAGGCAGCATCCGAGGAGCAGGAGAATCGACATTTTGGGCATAAGCCATTCATCAGGAAAGAGGCTTGTAGGACGGGGGGCTGAAAGATAAATGGGAGGGGGGGTGGGGCTGGTGGGAAGGTAGCTAAGAATGCGATAGGTAGATGAAGGTGAGGGAGAAGGTGATAGATCAGAGAGGAAGGTGGAGCAGATAGATGGGAAAGGTTATGAACAGGGCAGAAGGGCAGTGCTGAGTTGGAGGCTTGAAACTGGGATAACGTGGGGGGAGGGGAAATGAGGAAACTGGTGAAATCCACATTGTGTGGTTGCAGGGGTCCCAAGGCAGAACGTGAGATGTTCTTCCTCCAGGAATGAGGTGGTAATGATTTGGCAGTGGAGGAGGCCCAGGACCTGCACGTCCTTGACGGAGTGGCAGGGGGGAGTTGAAGTGTTCAGCCATGGGGCGGTGGGGCTAGTTGGCACAGGTGTTCCAGAGATGCAAGTAGGCATCCTATCGCCCCAATGTATAGGACACCACATCAGGTACAACGGATACAGGAGGTGACATTGGTGGAGGTGCAGGCACATTTCTGTCGGATGTGGAAGGATCCTTTGGGGCATTAGACGGAGGTGAGCGGAGTGGTGTAGGTGCAGGTTTTGCACTTCCTGCGGTGGCAGGGAAAGGTGCTGGGAGTGGAGTGTGGACTGGGGGGGTGGGCGTGGACTTGACGAGGGAGTCACGGAGGGAATGGTCTCTCGAAAACGCTGATAGGCATGGTGAGGGAAATACATCTCTGGTGGTGGGATCTGTTTGGAGGTGGCAGAAGTGGCGGAGGATGATGTGATGTATACAGAAGTTGAAGGAGTGGAAGGTGTAGACGGGCGGGGGGGTGAGGAGGTGCACAGAGTTTTGTCCTTGTTGCATTGATAATGGTGGGGTTCAAGGGTGGGAGGTGCATGAAGTAAAGGAGATGCGCTGGAGGGTATCATCGACCATATGGGAAGGAAAATTGTAATCTTGGAAGAAGGAGGCCATCTGGGATTTTCCCAGTCCCAAGCCTCCAACTCGGCACCACCTCCCTTATCTGTCCATCACCTTTCCCATCTATTCGCTCCATCCTCCTCTCCGGCCTAAGGGCTTTTACCTGAAACGTTGATTTTCCTGCTGCTTGGATGCTGCCTGACCTGCTGTGCTTTTCCAGCACCACACTCTCGACTCTGATCTCCAGCAGCTGTCATCACATTTTCTACTACCCAACGGTTATGTGTGGACTATTGCAAAGTCAATGCCGTTACAAAGACTGATGCATATCCGATTCCACAGCTGGAAGACTGTGTTTAGAAGGTAGGACAAGCAACCTATATTTCAAAGCTGGACTTGCTCAGAGGATACTGGCAGGAACCTTTGTGTGAAACAGCGATAACAATTGCAGCTTTTGTAACGCTGAATGGACTGTATCAGTTTAAAGTCATGCTGTTTAGTATAAAAAATGTGCCAGCCTCATTTCAGACACTAACCAATAAGGTCATTTCCGGATTACCCAACTGTGTCATATATCTCCACGACCTAGTGATTTTTAATCACACATGGAAGGAATATTTGCAAAGTTTTTCAGGCGGCATGGTGGCTCAGTGGTTAGCACTGCTTCCTTACAGTAGCAGGGTTCCAGGTTTGATTCCAGCCTCGTGTCTGTCTGTGTGGAGTGTGCACATCCTCCCCTTGTCTGTGTGGGTTTGCTCCAGTTTTCTCCCACTTGTTCAGATTGGGTGAAGTGGCTATGCTAAATTACCCATAGTGTTAGGTGCATTAGTCAGAGGGGAATGGGACTGGTTGGGTTACTCTTCGGAGGGTCAGTGTGGACATGTTGGGCCGAAGGGCCTGTTTCCATACTGTAGGTAATCTAATCTTGTTTGATCGACTTCAGGAGGCAGGTTTGGTAATAAACCCGGTTAAAAGTGAATTTTCCAAAGCTTGTTGTTACAGCCATTCAGTTTGAAAACTGTGCATGTGGCAGGCTGGCTGTTCACTGAAAACAGTCAGTTCACTTGAGGCTACTGGCCCAAGAAATAGCTACATGGAAGAAGGTGTTCCATACTGAATCTCCCTGCCATCTCTCTCTCTCTCTCTCCCCGATAGGACCCTCTGTCTGATTTTACCTTGTTTGCCAAGGGTTTGTTCATGGGGATTGGTGCAAGTATTTGGAACAGCATCATTAAGTTGGGCGAATCTGTTGGGTTTTCTGATAGGTTAAGTTATTTGGTATTCTGTTCTCTTTTGTTTGTGTTTCATTTGGCAATCTTGTAAATAAGATTAGATTAGATTAGATTAGATTAAATTACTTACAGCGTGCAAACAGACCATTTGGCCCAACAACTCCACACCGACCCTCCGAAGAGCAACCCACCCAGATCCGTTCTCCTGCATTTACCCCTTCACCTAGCACCACGGGCAATTTAGCATGGCCAATTGACCTAGCCTGCACATCTTTGGACTGTGGGAGGAAACCGGAGCACCCGGAGGAAACCCACGCAGACATGGGGAGAATGTGCAAATTCCACACAGACAGTTGCCTGAGGCAGGAGTTTAACCTGGGTCTCTGGCACTGTGAGGCAGCAGCGCTCACCACTGTGCCATCGTGCTGCCCAAAATTATGTTTTGTTTGCAACTCAGTGGTTTGACTAGCTGCATCCCTCCTGGAATATCCACTTTACACCTGCTTAAAACAACTCGCAAAGTTAGGGTCTGGGCTACTTTCTTGAAATGTTGTGAGGGTGTCTGGTCTGATCCATAACATGAGACCCTTGATGTTGCGCCAACCTGTGAACTATTCTCAGTTCGTCCCCCTATGCCATCATCATTTGCTAGCCAATAGAGGACAGAGTGGGATAAGGTCATTTTCAGGATGTAACTAGTGGTGTCATAGTGATCAGAGCTGGGGCCACAACCTTTTACAATGTACAAAATGCTAATAACTTGGATGAAGAAAGTGAATTTAGAATTCAAAATTTATGAATGATGCAAAAAATAGGTGGTGAGAATGAAAGTCTGGAAGGATCAAGTTAAGTGAATGAGTAAAAACTTAGCATACAATCATACAGCTGTACAGCATGGAAACAGACCCTTTGATCTAACTCACCCATGCCACAAAGATAATAGCTGCACTGTAGCAATTTTCCAAATATCTTTATATTCTGGAAAATTCAGAGTATTGCAAAACTGTCATTATAATATCATTAATTAAAAAGGTAGGAGTCTAAAAATAGATAACTATAAGGCAGTTGGCTGAATTGTATCCCAGATATTAGGAAATTAGCCTATTATAAAAGATACAATGGCAAAGCATTTAGAAATACGTATAATCAGCGTAACTTCATGAAGGGGAAATCATGCCCAACAAAATTAATAGAATTTTTTCAGGAGGTAGAAAGTAGGATCAATAAAGGCGATCCAGCGGCCTTTCAGAAGGTGTTTGATAATGTTCCCCCCTGTTAGAATTTTATATGTTTCAATCAGATCCCTCTCATCCTTCTAAACTCGTGAATACAGGCCCAGTCAAATCCACTCTCCCCATGGGAGTCTCCTGTTATCCCCACGACAGCCTAGTGATCCTTCACTACACTCCTTCTAGGACAAGTATATTCTGTACAGGTAGGGGCACCTGTACAACTACATCCCTTCTTCTGAACTCAAATACTCTTGCAGCGAAGGCCAATATATTATTTGCCTTCCAAATTTCTTGCTGCACCTGTCTGTTTACTGTCAGTGACCAGCATACAAGGATAACCAGATTCCTTTGTGCAGTTGCCCTTCCCAATATATTACAATTCAGATAATACTCTGCTCCTCTGCTTTTCACACTGAAATGCACAACATCACATTTAGCCACATCATTCTATATCCCCAGTGTTTTCCCACTCAACTTGTTTACATCATCTTGTGGCACCCTCCTCACACTCACAGACCCATCTGATTCTGTGTCATCTACAAATTTGGAAATGTTGCATTTAGTTTCCTTATCCAAATCATTGATATAGATGCCATAAATAGCTGGAACCCAGTCACTGATCCCTGTGGTACCATACTATCCACAGCCTGTCATCTGGAAGTAGCCCCATATATTCACATTCCCTTTTTTCTGTCGGTCAAACAATTCTCAATTCTAGCTGATATATTCCCCAATTCCATGTACTTTGCCTTTGCCTACTCACGTCTCCTTGAAGCTTCTTATCAAAAACCTTCTGAAAATCGAAATACACCACAGCTGCTGGTTCTCCCTTATCTATTCTAAGGGATAAACACTCAACAAAAACTCCATCAGGTTTGTTAAGCATGATTTGCCTTTCATGAACCCGACTGGCTTGGTCCAAACCAGTTAATGCTTTCCAAATGTTCCATTATTACATCTTTTGTAATAGGCTCTAGCATTTTCTCCAATATTGATGTTTGGCTAATTAGCCTAGAACTCTGTTTTCACTCTCTCCCTTTGTAAATAGTGATGTTACATTTACCACTTTTCAATCTGTTGGAACTACTCCGAGAGGCTATAGAATTTCGAAAGATGACCTCCAATGCATCCATTATTTCCAGGACCACTTCCTTCGATACACTGTGATGTAGATGATCAGGTCGCAGGGGTTTGTCATCCTGTAACCTCATTAAATTCCCCAGCCCCATTTTCTTACTAATGCAGATTTCTTTCAATTCCACCCTCTCACTAAACCTTCAGTTCCTGAATATTTTTGAGAGATTACTTGTGTCCTCTTTTGTGAAGACAGAACCAAAATTTGTGTTCAATTCTTTTGTCATTGGTTTGTTCCCTGTTACAATTTTCCCAGCTTCTCACTGTAAGAGACAATTATCTGTCATTTCTCATATTTGTTTGTTCACGTATTTATTTCAATGGTTTCTATGTTAGCTGCAATTTTACTCTCATATTCTATCCTTTTGATCAAACATTTTATCCTTTTTTGCTAAATTATAAAATTCTCCCTATCCATGATCTTTTTTGTGACAATTTTATATGTCTCCTCTTTAGATCTAATACTCTCCCTAATTTCTTTTATAAGTCATAGTTGAGTCATAATTCCTTTTTTACTTTTACGCCAGGCAAGTATGAAGAATTGTTGTAATTCATGCACACTTCTTTCAAATGGGAGCCATTGCTGAGCAGTTGTCAACTCCTTTGATAAAGATTCCACAATCCATCCTTACCAATTCACTCCTCATACCATTGTAGTCCTTTTTATTTAGGTGCCGGACTCTAGTTTCGGATCTGATGACTTCGCTCTCTGCCATAATAAAGAATTCTATCATATTATACTCACTCATCTCCAGGAGGTCTCACACAAAAAAATTGCTAATTAATCATTTTTCAGCACTCAGTATCCAGTCAAAACCTGCTCTCTGTTTGGTTTCTCAACACATGGATCAGAGCAAATTCCTTCAAAATATATTAAGAAGGTAGTCTTGACCTTAAGTTTTTCTAATTTCAAAGATAAAAGCAAGGTGTTATGTGCAAGATGAAAATTGTTTTTTTTCTGAATTTGCCTTTTAGCCACAAGTGTGTTTATGGGATTAGTTGTTGTTTGGTGGTAAAATAATCTCTTATTCTTAAGCTTTCGAATAAAGTTAAACTATTCCAAGTTCCTCATTCTTTTGCTGTATTTTACCTTTAATGTTTGAATATATTGTGTCTTGCTTAACATCAAGTAGTTTGACCAATCGAGTGCCTCACATGCAGGTCTCCAATCCAGGATGAAAGAACATCAAAAGACAGTTCTGGCAGAAAAACTCAGAGAGAGAGAGAGAGAGAGAGAGAGAGAGTGTAGCAGCCGGAAAAGATTCACTGCCTTTCAATCCTGCTGAGAACTCAGCAACAACTGCTGAAAGCTAACTCAAAATCCTGGATCTGTGACAGCTTGACCACACCCTCTCAGGCTGCTTCTATTGTTCCAGCTTTAAAAAATAGAGCCAAGGTCTTACAAGTGGTTTATCTTCTCACAGACTGCAGGAGACCTATCCCTCAATCTTTTGCTCTATAAGAAACCAGATAAACACACCCTTTAAAGCCACATATCATCTCAAAACTAATCACTTGAATATTCCAGGAAATCCTCCTCAACTATACCATTGCTAGTTTGTTATCTTTACTGCCAATCAGCATTCCCTACAAATAAAATATAAAATGTTTTAACCCTGCCCAAAATCTATCTTTTATCAGCAATGGTCAAGCTCTGCCGTCTAAATCAATGTGGAGGGAATGGACTGCAGATTAGAGGAATTCAGCTTTTTAAGAGATGCAGCTGACAGTTTGGGAATTTGTGGAACACTGTTAGATTGCAAAGTGCACTTGAGGGATGTGAACGATTCACACTTTGGAAATTTATGCAGACGTTGTATAAAATATTGAAGGACTGTGCAGAGGACTGAAGAAAGGCCATGAGCGAAGTCCAGCACATGGAGAAATTGTCACTACAATGATCTGATCTGCCCTAAATTCAGGGATGGTCTTTTTGCCTTTGGCACTGTATTTGTACCTGATGAAGCAACACTTATGTTAGGTTCTATAACATGAGAATCAGACGTGAGTACCACAATACTAAAAATTCTTTATTACAGCTCCTGATATATACTCCTATATTACAATAAGAGGCATTGTCACGTCTGGGTGAGTATTGAGCAATTTGGTTACAAACTATATGCAGTTAGCCCAGTGATGCTGCAAGTAGCCCCAGTATAATGAAAACTCTATTTTTTTATTTCAGAAGGCATCTGATAAGATACCCCACATTAGTCTACTTAATAAGGTCAGAGCCCATGGTATGGAAAGTAGTACATTAGCATGGATAGAGGATAGGTTAACCGTGGGCGGCACGGTGGCACAGTGGTTAGCACTGCTGCCTCACAGCGCCAGAGACCCGGGTTCATTTCCCGCCTCAGGCGACTCTCTGTGTGGAGTTTGCACGTTCTCCCCGTGTCTGCGTGGGTTTCCTCCGGGTGCTCCGGTTTCCTCCCACAGTCCAAAGATGTGCAGGTCAGGTGAATTGGCCATGCTAAATTACCCATAGTGTTAGGTAAGGGGTAAATGTAGGGGTATGGGTGGGTTGCGCTTCGGCGGTTCGGTGTGGACTTGTTGGGCCGAAGGGCCTGTTTCCACACTGTAAGTAATCTAATCTAATCTAATAGAAGGCAGTGTTGGGACAAGGGCACATTTTCAGATTTGAACTAGTGGAGTGCCACAGGGATCAGTGCTGGGGCCACAATATTTTGCAATAAATATTAATGACTTGGTTGAGGTACCAGTCAAGATCGGAGACAGTTACAGAGAACTCGGTGAACTCAGTCAGGACAATCACAAAGGCCAACCTCCCATCTATAGACTCCATCTACCAGGCCCGCTGTCGAGGAAAGGCCGCCAGCATCCCCAAAGATCCATCCCACCCTGGCAATGTTTTTCTACAACCTCTACCATCGGGGAGAAGGTACAGAAGCCTGAACACACACACCAGCCGATTTCGAAACAGTTTCTACCCTACTGTTGTCAGAATACTGAATGGACTCTTAACATTCGCCTGTACCTGTGTTTTTGTTTTTGCCGCTGTTTACCTAGTATTTACTTATCTATGCTACTTAACTCTGTGATCTGCCTGTATTGCTCACAAGACAAAGCTTTTCACTGTGCGTCGGCACACATGACAATACATTCAATTCAATTCAGTTCAATTCAATGTTCTGTTGCCAGGTTTGCATTTGACACAAAAGTAGGTGGGAAGGCAAGTGGTGAGAATGACACACAGAGTCTACTGAGGGACATAGACAGGTGAAGTGAGTGGGCAAAAAATGTAGCAGATGGAATATAGTATGGGAAAATGTTTCAATGGAGAAAGACTGAAGAAATAATGGAGCAAAGGCATTTGGGAGATACAGAGAAGATATGAGCAGGAGTAGGCCATTCAGCCCCTCAAACCCATTTTACCTTACGATCATGGCTGATTTTCAAGGTCAATGCCCTAATCACATCCTCCCCCCAGATCCTTTAATCCCTTTAGCCAAAGGGATCCCTTTGATCCCTTTCCGTGGTAATGAATTCCACAGGCATGCCACTCTCTGGGTGAAGACATTTCTCGTCCATGAGTTCTCACCCATCAATCATAAAAAAAAGTGAGGATTCCCAAGTTCAGCGTGTACTAGAGAAGGAGAATGGAATGTTGGCTTTTAATTCAAAGATAATGATTAAATTGAGGGAGGTTTTGCTAAAAATCTGTAAAGCACCAGTCTGACCACGGCTGGAATACAGCGAGCACTGTGTGTAGCTTATCTAAGGTAAGATGTATTGGCTTTGGAGGTCGGAGGCCATAAGATTATAAGGCCATAAGAAACAGGAATAGGAGGAGACCATTTGGCCCCTTGATCCTGTTCCTTTATTCAACAGGATCATGGCTCACCTCCATTTTCCTTCTTTTTCCCCTTGATTTCCCATTCTCACCAACTATCTCTGCCTTGAATATTCACACGGACTCTGCTCCCATAGCTCTTTGCAAAGACTCACAACCCTCGAAGAGAAAAAAAATTCCTCCTCATCTGAGCCTTAAGTTGGTGCCCCTTTATTCTCAGGCTATGCCCTCTAATCCTAGACTCTCTGATGAGGAGAAACATCCTCACAGCATTGGCAGCCTACAAGGCTGCATGCTCATCTCCTAACTTTACTCCCTGTACACTCATGGCTGCATTGCCAAATTTCATCCCAACTCTATCCACGAGTGCACTAATGACACCGCCAGATCTCAAACAATGATGACACAAAATACAGAAATGAGATAGAGTGCTTGGTGGCATGCTGTAAAGATAACAATCTCTCCCTCAACATCAGCTGGTCATTGGGCGGCACGGTTGCACAGTGGTGAGCACTGCTGCCTCACAGTGCTGGAGACCTGGGTTCAATTCCCGTCTCAGGCAACTGTCTGTGTGGAGTTTGCACATTCTCCCCGTGTCTGTGTGGGTTTGCTCCGAGTGCTCCGGTTTCCTCCCACAGTCCAAAGATGTGCAGGTTAGGTGAATTGGCCATGCTAAATTGCTAGTAGTGTTAGGTGAAGTGGTAAATGTAGGGGAATGAGTCTGGGTGGGTTGTTCTTCGGAGGGTCGGGGTGAACTTGTTGGGCCGAAGGGCCTGGTTCCACACTGTAAGTAATCTAATTGACTTCAGGAAGCAAGGTGGAGGGCACGCCCCCCTCTACATCAATGTTGCTGAGGTGGCATGATCAGGAACATCAAGTTCCTGGGAGCAGTGATCATCAATAATCTGTCCTGGTCCACCCACATCAATGCAGCAGTCAAGAATACTCACCAAATTTCCCCAGCCTCCTGAGGAAGGAGAGATGTTGTTATGTCCGTAAAGTCTTTTATCAATTTTTATTGATGCGCCACAGAGAGCATTCGAATGCATCACAGCTTGTTATGGCAACTGCTCTGCCCAGGACCGTAAGAAATTACAGTGCGTTGTGAACACAGCCCAGTCCAACACGCAAATCAATTTTCCAACCATTAACTCCATCTACACTTCCCTCTGCCTCAGGAAAGCAGCCAACATCAACAAAGACCCCTCCCACCCTGGTTATAACCTCTTCCAGCCTCTTCTGTCAGACTGAAGATACAAAAGCTTAAAAACATATACCACCAGATTTTAGAACAGCTTCTTCCCTGCTGTTATTATACTTCTGAATGTACCTCTCAAATTTTAAATTTAATGTTGATCTTGCTCTCTGTGCACCTTCTCTTCAACTGTAACATTATATTCCTTACTCTGTCCTGCTACCCTGATGTACTTTGTATGGTATGATCTATCTGTGCTACACACAAACAAAACGTTTCACCGTACCTAGGTACATGTGACAATAATAAATCAAATTAAATCAAAAACCCCATGAAACCTCTTAAGAATCCATTCTTTATTAAGATTATCTTTTATCTCACTTCTAACTTGCCTCATTATCCCTCGGTATACAAATATCTATCAAACCCGATCTTGATGTTACCACTCAGAGTCAACTATGTTGGAGTGAGACTGGACTCACATAAGACCCAGATCAGGTAAGGAAGCAGTTTTCATCCCTAAGGAACTTCAGTGAAACTTTTGAGCTTGTACTCCAGCAGATTCATGAGAGTCTTTGTTACTGATTGCTTATGATTATTTAAACTGAATTTTTAAGCTACCATGGTGGGACTTGAATTGATCCTCTTGTTGGAACAATTAGTCCATGCCTCTGTTCTACTAGTCCAGGAACATAACTGCTACTCTATCTTGCCAATGTTGGAAGCAGTAACTCATTGGACATGAGCGTTTAATGGGAATATAAAAGCCCATAATTCACACACCCAGACTACAGAGACAATTTAAAACGTGTTTCTCATTGCCCCAGAGAGATGAGAAATGGGATGACCCCTGACCTTTAACCTATCCTCAATTGTGGCACTCCTACTGCACCAGGAGGGATTTAATCTGCCAAATGATTGCAATTAAAGAACATTAAATCTTCATGGAGCTTTTTAAAAGTGCTGTCAACTGATTCCCACCAGTTTACTGAGCACCTGGCCCGGGAAAAAAGGGAGAACTTAGAAACCGATGAATGTCAGGATCTGCATAGAGTAATTAAATGGAATTCCTGACAATTAATATTGTGTTGGTGTACAACAAACATGGAAGTAACGTTAATAAATTACAGGGCTGAGGTAATCAATAGTACATGTGGGAAAATGAGAGCCACGTAGGACATTATCACAACAGTTCAAATCATGTGATTTAATATCATTATATAGCACAGTGTCATCATGGAGTCACATTGCACTGTGTTGTTGTGGGGTCACAATGTCGTCAGGGTCACATGGTATAGTGTCACCTTGGAATCACATGACACAGTATCATCATTGAGTCTCATGTGCAGTATCGTCAGGGAGATATGTGGCAGGGTGTAAGAGGGCATAGCAACTAATATCTGGAGTCGTTTGTGGGTTGAGAGTATGTTGCTGGAAAAGCACATCAGGTCAGGCAGCATCTGAGGAGCAGGACATTTTAAGCCAGAGCCCTTCATCAGGAATGAGGTTAGGAGCCGGGGGTGGGGGGGAAGTGGTGGAGAGATAAATGGGAGGAGGTGGAGCTGGGGAGAAGGCAGCTGAGAGTGCAATAGTTGGATGGCAGTGTGGGTGAAGGTGATAGGTCGGAGGGGAGGGTGGAGTGGATAGGTGAGAAGGCAGATGGACAGGTGGGACGGATCATGAGGGCGGTGCTGATCTGGAGTTGTATGATTGTCACTTAATCACACATTACAGCTATGCTGTGGAGTTGTGTAACTCTGGAAGCTGAACCAAAGGAGGATTAAATTTTCCCATCGAGGTGAGAGGGAAATTATTTGCTGTGATAAATAGCATTGAGCGTCTGCTTGGCACTTCCGTGAATTGGACTAAAAGGCTCCTTTCACTTTCGCTCTGGGTGAAACAGAGAGATTAAAAGTCTGGGCTGTGGTACACTTGATTGGATTGGCTGTGTTATCCATGCTCATAGACTTGGGCAAAAGGTTGCACTCGAGTAGATGTCCCAGACCAGTCACGGCCTCTCAGTTTCCATTTACAAGATAGCTGAGCCCCCACCCAAAATCATAACCTCTGAGATGTGCCATCCATCTTGGGTGAAATAACATTTGCCTAGCAACCCTTCCTCTTTAGCTTTCTTGAAATAACTCAAAAACATTGGAATTGCCATTTTGAAATAGAAACATGCAAATATCAAAAGAAAGAGCAGGAGCAGGACATTCGGCCCTTTGAGGTTGCTCTGACATTCACCATGTAGTTTTTTCCCACTTTTCCTCCATATCCTTTGATCCCATTAACCACCAAGTGCTGTATCAAATTCATTCTTGAAATCCTAGTTGTTTTTTTGCCTTAGCTGCTTTCTGTGATCGTGAATTCCACAGCCTCACCACTCCCGCCCACAGTCAGCTCACTGGCTGAAGAAAACATCACTAACCAGGGTGAGCCATTCAACACTATGGTGAAAGTGAGGACTGCAGATGCTGGAGATTAGAGTTGAGAGCGTGGTGCTGGAAAAGCACAGCAGGTCAGGCAGCATCCGAGGAGCAGGAGAATCGACCTTTCGGGCACAAGCCCTTCATCAGGAGTCAACACCTTGGGCCTACTCTGGTCCTCAATTTGATGTCTCCTGATTTTCACCTCAACTCCACTTACTCAGGATTAATAATTGATGTCAAGACGTGTGGTGCTGGAAAAGCACAGCAGGTCAGGCAGCAATGGAAGAGGAGGAGAATCGACATTTCAGGCACCAGACCTTCACAAGAAAGGCCTGCTAAATGATGTAATGGAGCATTTCAAAATTCATAATGCAATCAAACAGAGTCAGCATGGCTTCATGAGGGGATGTCATGCCTGACAGACTTTCTAGAGTTTTCTGAGGAGGTAACAAGCAGGACAGATAATGGGGAAGTAGTGGATGTAAAGTATTTGGGTTTTCAGAAGGTGCTACACAATAGGCTACTTAATAAGTTAAGAGTCCATGATATTGAATATAGTACATTGTCATGGCTAGAGGATTGATTAGCTAATGGGAGACAGAGCGCTGGGTTAAAATGACATTTTCAGGATTGTGATCTACAACTAGTGGAGTGTGTTTTCCCCATAAACCTTCATTCCCCTATTGATATAGAATCTCTCTCTCCCAGCCTTAAATATACACAAGGACACTACCCCCACAGCACTCCTTGACAAGGAGTTCTAAAGGCTCACAATCCACTGGGAGAAGAAATTCCTTCTTAACTCAGCTTTAAATTAGCACCTTTTATTCTGAGATGAAGGAATCTGGTTCTAGACTCTCTCTCATCCTCTATGTACTTACCCTGCCAAGCCTCTTCAGAATCCTATATGTTTTAATGAGGTCACCTCAACTCCAGTGAGTAGAGTCCCAAACTGCTTAGCCTTTGCTCATAAGACAATCCCTCCATAGCTTGGACCATCCCAGTGAACATTCACTGAACTGTCTCCAAATGAAACAATCTTTCCTCAGATAAGGGGACCAAAACTACACATAGTGCTCCAGATGTGCACCTTGTACAGCTGCAGTAAAACTTCCCTACTCTTATATTCCAACTCCCTTGAAACAAAGCCCAACATTCCATTAGCCTTCCTGATTACCTGCTGTGTCTATGTGCATGCTTTCTGTGTTTTGGGTCCCCTAAGTCCCCTTTGCGTTGCAGCTTTCTGCAGTTTTTTCTGGTATTTTGTTCCCTCTTCCAAAATGAACAATTTCACATTTTCCCAAATTATACTCCATTTGCCAACTTTTTGCCCAGTTACATAACATATCAATATCTCCCTGTAAACTGGATGCATCCCCTGTGCAACTAACCTTTCCATCTGGAAGCAGTGTCGGACATTCATGCTGTTGATATCAGGTTTGAGGTGAGGTTGAGTAGGTTAGGCCTGTACTCATTACAATTCAGAAGAATGAGAGGGGACTTTCTGAAAACATATAGTATTAATTAGAGGACTTGACATGTAGATGTCCTGAAGAAGGGCTTATGCCCAAAACGTCGATTCCCCTGCTCCTTGGATGCTGCCTGACCTGCTGTGCTTTTCCAGCAACACATTTTTCAGCTCTGATCTCCAGCACCTGCAGTCCTCGCTTTCTCTAGGTAGATGGGGAAAAATTGTTTCTTCTTACAGGAGAGTCCAGGAGCAGACGGTATAATCTCAGAATAAGGGGTCGCGCATTTAAGTCAGAGATGAGGAGATCATCAAATCTGTGGAATTCTTTACTGTACAGAGTAGTTGAGGCTGACTCATTAAGTATAGATTAGAGTGGTGCTGGAAAAGCACAGCAGGTCAGGCAGCATCCGAGGAGCAGGAAAATTGACATTTCGGGCATAAGCCCTTCAACAGGAATTTTCCTGCTCCTCGGATGCTGCCTGGCCTGCTGTGCTTTTCCAGCATCATTCTAATCTAGACTCTGATTTCCTGCATGTGCAGTCCTCACTTTTGCCTCATTAAGTATATTCAAGAATGAGATTAACAGATTTTTAATCAGTAGAGAATCAAGCATTCCTGGGAAAAGGCAGGAAAGTGGAGTTGAGGATTATTAGATCAGCCATGGTCTCATTGACTAGCAGAGCAAACTTAATGGGCTGAATGGCCTACATCTGCTCTTATGCCTTATGATCAGTCCTCACCCATTATAGCCTACACCAGATTCCAGAGCTCTTTGAGGTGATGGGTTCAATATAACATCCTTTGTCTTTGAATAAATATACAATGCTTCATTGCGAGTGTACCAATTATCATCTAATTTCTTTTTAAAGTAAACATTGCTGATGAACATCTACAAGTAAACTGGTCACCTAAGAATTCTTTATAGCTTGCTTTCATTTCTAAGATGTATTTCTCACTTCAGGATTGTAAGACATTGTTCTCACTACAAAAGGGAGGTAATGACTTATTGGTATCATCACTGGACTATTAATCCAGACTCTGGAATAGTGGTGCTGGAAGAGCACAGCAGTTCAGGCAGCATCCAAGTAGCTTCGAAATCGACGTTTCGGGCAAAAGCCCTTCATCAGGAATAAAGGCAGTGACCCTGAAGCATGGAGAGATAAGCTAGAGGAGGGTGGGGGTGGGGAGAGAGTAGCATAGAGTACAATGGGTGAGTGGGGGAGGAGATGAAGGTGATAGGTCAAGGAGGAGAGGGTGAAGTGGATAGGTCGAAAAGGAGATAGGCAGGTCGGACAAGTCTGGCCAAGTCAAGGAGACAGAGCTAAGCTGAAAGTTTGAAACTAGGATGAGGTGGGGGAAGGGGAAATGAGGAAGCTGTTGAAGTCCACATTGATGCCCTGAGGTTGAAGTATTCCGAGGCGGAAGATGAGGCGTTCTTCCTCCAGGCGTCTGACACCTAGGTTGCTGAAGGGATAAGGTAGCAGTTGGGTGAAAGCTGCATAGTGGCAGCTATGAGTTAGAATCATACAATCCCTGGAAGCAGGCCATTTGGCCCACCGAGTCGACACCAAACCTCTGAAGACCCATCCCTATCCTTGTAACCCTGTATTTCCCAGGGTTAATCTACCCAGCCTGCATATCCCTGGACACTATGGGCAATTTCCCATGACCAATCCACCCTAACCTGCACATCCATGGACACTATGGGCAACTTAGCATGGCCAATCCACCCTAACCTGCACACATTTGGACCAATGGAGGACACTGGAGCACCTGGAGGAAACTCTTACAGATGCAGAGAGAATGTGCAAACTCCACACAGACAGTTGCCCAAGACTGGAATCAAACCCAGGACCCTGGCACTGTGAGGCAGCAGTGCCAACCACTGAGCCACCCCGAGTTGGGTAAGATGGAAGATGTGAGAGTGTGTTGCTGGAGAAGCACAGCAGATCAGGCAGCATCCAAGGAGCAGGAAAATCAACATTTTGGGCTGGAGCCCTTCTTCAGGAATGGAAGAAGATTTGGCTGTGATAGCGAGTCTGTTTGAAGAAGGACTCCAGCCCAAAACGATGATTCTCCTGCTCCTCAGATGCTGCCTGACCTGCTGTGCTTTTCCAGCAACACACTCTCAACTCTGATCTCCAGCACCTGCAGACCTCACTGTCTCCTAAGGTGGAAGATGGATGAGGGCTGCCCATAGGTATAGGGATAGGATTTATGACTATTTGGCAAAGCATAGCATGATTAAAGGCAGTCAGTGTGGCTTTGTGAGGGGCAGGTCATGCCTCACAAATCCTACTGAGTCCTTTGAGGAGGTGAAAAGACAGGTTGACGATGGTCGAGCAGTGGATGTGGACTTCAGCAAGGCATTTGGTAAGGTTCCCCATGGTAGGTTCATTCATAAAGTCAGGAAGTATGGGATACAGGGAGATTTGGCTATCTGGATTCAGAATTGGCTGGCTGACAGAAGGCAGAGAGTGGTTGTAGATGGAAAGTATTCTGCCTGGAGGTCAGTGTTGAGTGGGGTCCCGCAGGGCTCTGTTCTTGGGCCTCTGCTCTTTGTTGTTTTTATAAATGACTTGGATGAGGAGGTTGAGGGATGGGTTAGTAAATTTGCAGATTACACAAAGGTTGGAGGTGTCGTCGATAGTATCAAGGGCTATTGCAGGCTGCAGTGCGACAGAGACAGGATGCAGAGCTGGGCTGAGAAATGGCAGATGAAGTTCAACCTGGATAAATGCAAAGTGATGCATTTTGGAAGGTCAAACTAGAATGCTGAATATAGGATTAAAGACAGGATTCTTGGCAGTCTGGAGGAACAGAGGGATCTGGGTGTGCAAGTACATAGATCCCTCAAAGTTGCCACCCAAGTGGATAGGGTTGTTAAGAAAGCATATGGTGTTTTGGCTTTCATTAACAGGGGGATCGAGTTTAAGAGCCACGAGGTTTTGCTGCAGCTCTACAAGTCCCTGGTGAGACCACACTTGGAATACTGTGTCCAGTTCTGGTCGCCCTACTATAGGAAAGATATAGAGGCTTTGGAGAGGGAGCAAAGAAGGTTTACCAGGATGCTGCCTGGACAGGAGGGTTTGCCTTATGAAGAGAGGTTGAATAAGCTCGGACTTTTCTCTTTGGAGAGAAGGAGGAAGAGAGGAGACCTGATAGAGGTGCACAAAATAATGAGAGGAATAGAGTCAATAGCCAGAGATTTTTCCCCAGGGCAGGATTGACTGGTATGAGAAGTCATAGTTTGAAGATATTAGCAGGAAGGTATAAAGGAGACATCAGAGGTAGGTTCTTTATGCAGAGAGTTGTGAATGCATGGAATGCATTGCCAGCTGTGGTGGTGGAAGCAAAGCCATTGGGGACATTTCAGTGACTGCTGGACATGCACATGGATAGCAGTGAGTTGAGGGGTGTGTAGGTTAACTTACTATATTTGACATTAGGGTTAAACCTCGGCACAACATCGTGGGCCAAAGAGCCTGTTCTGTGCTGTACTTTTCTATGTTCTATGTATCATGTGGCTCAGATGGTGTCAGGTAGAGGGGGCAGGGAATTGTTCAGTATTGGTTCAGAGATGTTTGGGTTGGGGGTATTGGGTTGAGATGCCGATAACGCCCAGAGATTGTGATTGGGTAGGGAGTAGTCTCCCCTAATCTCTCTATTTCTGGCCAGTGCAGGGTATTGAAAATAAACCAGGCATGAATACCCTGAAGTCTAACTTTCCAACGATCCTTTTATTACTTGAGAATATTCCCTCAATATCTGATTACCTCTACATCAACAATATGAATGAATCAGATGGGTTTTCACAGCCATGAACAATGGTTGATATGGTTAGTATGACTTGGGTTGCTTTACATTCCTGATTTTAATTAACTGAATTGGTTAGCACTAGTTTCCAACAGTGGTCACCACACCAGGGACTCAGCTTTGATTCCAGCCTCGGGCAACTGCCTGTGTGGGGTTCGCACACTCTCCCCGTGTCTGTGTGGGTTTCCTCTGGGTGCTCCGATTTCCTCCCACAGTCCAAAGATGTGCAGGTCAGGTGAATTGGCCATGCTAAATTGCCTATAGTGTCCAGGGATGTGTTGGTTTGGTGCATTAGGCAGGGGTAAATATAGAGTAGGGGAATGGATCTAAGTGGTTACTCTTCAGAGGGTTGGTGTGGACTTGTTAGGCCAAAGGGCCTGTTTCCCCACTGTAGGGATTCTAATTTTAATTCTAATATCAAGGTGTACCACAGTCTCAGGCAGAGTTGGTGAGATTATGGTTATTTCATTGGGTTGGTAATCAAATATTTTAAGGACAGGGGTTCAAGTCTCACACCTCCCAACTGAATTCAAATCCAGTTAATTAAAATCAAGTATGTAAAGCTACCGAACCCGTGTCAACAATTGTCCATTAGTGTGAAAACCCATCTTATTCATTCACGAATCTTTGAGGGAAGGACTTTACTCATTCTGGTCCACTTGTGACTCCAGACCTACAGCAATGTGGCTGACTCTTAACTGGCTTCTGAAATGGCAAGCCAATCAGATCAAAGAAATATGGGGATGGGGAATAAGTACTGGCCTTACCAGTGATGGCCACCTCCCATTAAGGAATAAAACAAAATAGAATAAAACAATGACAAAGGATGAAAAAAACCCCAAAGAATACAATGGAGAGGCGATGGCCTAGTGGTATTGTCACTGGGCTGTTAATGGAGAGAGCTAGGTAGCATTTTGGGGAAGGGGGTTCCAATGGCACCACAGCATTAAAAAATCTGGAATCAGGCATCAAGCAATGACCATGACCCCATTGCCAATTGCTGGGAAAATCCCATCTGGTTCACTAATGTTCCTTAGGGAAGGAAATCTTCCATCCTTACCTGATCGGGCCTACAAGTGAATCCAGACCCATAGCAACGTAGTTGACTCTTAACTGCCCTCTGGGCATTAAATGCTGGCCTAACCAGCAAAATGCCGTCATCCTGTGAATGAATAATAATCAAAGAGAAGCCTCCCTCTCCAGAATGTGAATGACTGGAGGGACTAAGTGGTTTGGCTTTCGTTCCTGATGTTCGCTGACGTTGGCTGCTTCATTTGGCTGCATTGAAGTCACGCGGGGCACAACTCAGATGGGGGTTAAATGAAGACGTTCACTTAAATTGAATGTGTCGCTGCTTGTTACAAAGAGAGAAGATAAGGCGTTCAAAAAAAATCTTTTGTTTTCCGCTTTTAGTCCTCCCCATTTGTTACTCCTCCAGGCCCTCAGAGACTTCCCATAATTCATTTCTATCACAGAAGGAGGAAGAAGGGAAAGGGTGGTTGGGGGGTTGGGGGGTGTAGGGTCAGGTGGGTTTTGTCAGAGTACTAAACTTTAATACCCTGACCTATCTGTCTGCAGAGTGCACACACAACCTGTCAGCACCCTGCACAGTCATTTCCTCGTTGTTTTCTAATACGTAGAGAAAATACATTGATCAAATCTTAATCAAACCCTCATGTTTTGAAACATCTTGCTTTAAAAGAAATGAACACCAAATGCTACACATTTTGAAAAATACAATTAAATGTAACTGAAATACTGGGCGCGTCTTTCATTCGAAACGTGTTTTTATAATTGCTGCTCGGTTTTCCTGTGTTAGGATTTCTCTATCTGGTTTATTTATAAGGTGGTCTCGTAAAAGTCTTTTAAAGTTCACATTTTCATGAACGTTATCAAACCCCCAACATCCTAATCATCTAATTCGGCTTGCTCTCTACACAATCCAGTTTAAGACCTTATAACACTTGTACACTGTAGATGGGCGACAGAATAAAACTCTCCCGCTAGGCTCACCTTTTTTTTTAACCAGTCCAATCAGAAATTCATTTCTGTAGAAACTTACAGTAGTCCTAGGATGTCCCGACGTTGTTCAAAACTGAGTTGGGACGTCATGGTGGCTCAGTGGTTAGCACTGTTGCCTCACAGCGCCAGGAATCTGGGTTCGCTTCCAGCCTTGGGCAACTGTCTGTGTGGAGTTTGCACATTCTCCCTGTGTCTGCGTGGGTTTCCTCCGGATGCTCCGGCTTCCTCCCACAGTCCAAAGATGTGCAGATTGCACATAGTGTTAGGTGTGTTAGTCAGAGGGAATGGGTCTGGGTGGGTTACTCTTCAGAGGGTCGGAGTGGAATGGTTGGGCCGAAGGGCCTTTTCCATACTGTAGGGAATCTAATCTCTGTTGGAATGCAGGAAACTCAACAATTAGCTCCCAAAGACGATAGTGAGCAGACCATTTCTTTTAGCAATGCTGACTGAGGGATGCGGGTTCTCCCATACTCATCAACATTTTGCCAAAGGCCTTTTAAGATCCAGTTGAAGGACCAGGCGAGACTTTGCCCTCATCTGAAGGATGGTGTCTCTGCCAATGCAATGTTTTTCTGTGCTTTTACTTAACAGCCTTTCAAGGAATGTGGGCATCACTGGCAAGACCAACGCATGTTACCTATACATAGTTGGCATCAAAATGAATGGCTCGCCAGGCAATATCAGAGGGCAGTTCAGAATTAAATACGTTGTTGTGGGTCTGTAGGTGGCACAGTGGCTCAGTACTGCTGCCTCACAGCGCTAGGGACCCAAGTTTGATTCCAGCCTTGGGTGACTGCCTGTGTGGACTTTGCACATTCTCCCCTGTGTCTGTGTGGGTTTCCTCCGGGTGCTCCGGTTTCCTCCCACAGTCCAAAGATGTGCAGGTCAGGTGGATTGGCCAAGCTAAATTGCCCCATCGTCTGCATGGTTATGGGGGTGAGTCTGGGTGGGATGTGCTTCAGAGGGTTGGTGGACACTTGATAGGCCGAATGGCCTGCGCCCACACCGCAGGGATTCTTATCAGGTAAGGATGGTAAATTTGCTTCCTTGACCAGATGGGATTTTACAATAATGGTCACCATGATTGAGAATAGATTATAGCCTGAGGGGATGCTAGAATGTTTGCTCATACAATCATAGACTCAACAATACAGAAACAGACCCTTCAGCCCAACTCATCCATGCTGAGCAGGTTTCCTGAACCAATTTAGTCCCATTTGCCCACATTCAGCTTATATCATTCTAAATGGTTGCCAGCCATGTCCCTGTCCAATTGTCTTTTCAATGTTGTTTATCACTTTGTTTTACAGATCATTCCATACACGCACCGCCCTCTGAGTGAAAAAGTTGTCCCTCAGGTCCCTTTTAAATCTGTCTGTGCTCACTTTAAACCTATGCGCTCTAGTTTTGAACTCTTCTACCCTGGAGAAAAGGCTACTCACCCTATTCACGCCCCTCATGATTTTGTAAACTTGTATAAGATCACTCCTCAGGGTCCTACGTTCCAGGGAGAAACAGTCCCAGCTCCCCAAAATCTCCTTATAACTCAAATCCTTTAGTATCAGCAACATCCTTGTAAATCTCTTTTGCACCCTTTCCAGTTGAGTAACATCCTTCCTGTAGTAGGGTGACCCAGAATTGTACAAAGTCCTCCAAATATAGCCTCAACAATGTCTTGCATAGCCATCACATAATGTCCCAATGACTGTACTCAACGCTCTGACCGACAAAGGGAAGTATGCCAAAATTCTTCCCCATCCTGTCTACCTGTGACACCACTTTCAAGGAACTGTGCACCTGCACCCCCTAGGTCTCTCTGTTTGACAACACTCCCCAAGGTCCTACCATTAACTGTGTAAGTCCTGCCCTGGTTTATCTTACCAAAATGCAACAAAACAAATTGTATTTATCCAAATTAAACTCCATCTGCCATTCCTTGGCCCACTGGCCTGTTTGATCAACTTCCTGTATTACTGTGAGGTAACCTACTTCACTGTTCACTATGTTATCTACAAACTGACCATGCTTCCTATATTCTCATCCAAATTGTTAATATAAATGATGGACAGCAGTGGATCCTTGCAGCACACCGCTGATCACAGGCCTCTAGTATGAACAACAACCCTCTACCACCACCATTCTCTGTCTCCTATGGTCAAGCTAACTTTTTTATCCAATTAGCTAGCTCCCCCCACCCTGCACCCCCCCCCCCCCCCACCCCACCCCCACGCCCCGGTGATCTAACCTTACTAACCAGCCTATCCAATGTAACCTTGTTGAAGACCTTGTTAAGGTCCATGTAGGCAACATCTACCACTCTGCCTTCATCTATCTTCTTGATCACCTCTTCAAAAAGTCCCTGGGAGATGACACCACTTCTGTGGAGTATCGTGTACAATTCTGTCACCCAGCTACAGGAAGCATATTATTAAATTGCAGTGGCTTCAGGAAAGATTTACTAGGATATTGCCAGGACTGAAGGGCCCAAGTTATAAGAAGAGGCTGGATAGGCTTGGATGTCTTTCCCCAGAGTGAAGGAGGTTGAATGGTGACCTCATAAAGATTTATAAAATCCAAAGTAGGGGGCATATTTTTAAGATAAGAGTAAGAAGATTTAACATGGGACAACAAACACTACATTGGACAGAAAACTAGCCACCAGGATACAGGAACATCAACTAACCACAAAAAGACATGACCCCCTCTCACTGGTGTCCTTGCATACAGATGAGGAAGGACGCCACTTTGACTGGGACAACACATCCATCCCAGGACAAGCCAAACAGAAACACACACAAGAATTCCTGGAAGCATGGCTTTCCAACCTGAACTCTATCAACAATCACATCTGCTTGGACCCCATTTACCACCCTCTGAGAAAAAGAACAGGAAATGGCATCACCAACACAGGAAATGATGTCACAAACTCAAGGAAACCTAAACACATAAATCGAAAGCAGGTCACTAACACCAGTGCTTCATCGGAGGCTCACTGATGATGTTACCTAGTATGGTGCCGAAACGTCTGAAAATGAACCTTCCAGCTCAGCGAGCTAACTTACATCCTGAGGGACAACATTTTCACACAGAGTCTGGTTCGCATGTGGAATGAACTGTCAGGGGAAGTGGTCGATGCAAGTACATTTACAACATTTAAAAGACCTTTGGATACATCCATGAATAGGAACAGCTTGGAGGGACATGAGCCAAACGCAGGTAGGTGGGACTAGTTCAGTTTGGGAAACTTGGTCAGCATGGACGCGATGAACTGAAATATCTGTTTCCGAGCTGTATGACTCTATGATTCTATATTTTCGCAACAGTACCTGTCTGTGCCAGCACTTGCAGAATCTCTTTAAGTGGGCTCGGTGCTGGCGGGTGGCAGTATAGTGGGTTGGGATACCTGGTTGGTATGGACGAGTTGGACCAAAGGTCTGTTTCCGTGCTGTACATCTCCATAACTATCACTCTAAGCTGTTTTCTGCAAGTAGCATGGAGTTAGCAGTAAGAGACAATTATGTATCTCAGGCATAATATAACTAGCTCCGAAGTGCAGGATAATAAACTTTGTTGTTTTTCAAAATTGACCCTACTTCTGCTGAAGACGTCATGTGAACCTTTGTCCTCAGTTGGTATCTGCACTATGGACTGAATTATTCAAATAAAGAGAAGCTGTTACCTGTAGGAAAGGGGTCAGTAAAACCAGAAAAGGGAGGGTTCAGGGAAATGGCATCAAGAACCAGAGGTGACAAGAAAACACATCCTTATGCAGCATGGTGTGATCTAATAACTCCACATTTGTGGCCACCAGACATGCTGATAATCTGAGCAACCTCAATATAAACGTAAAAGATCCCAGAATGAGGCAACAGTGGAGGAAATTCAACGAAAAGCAAAATACTGAAGATGCTGGAAATTTAGAACGAAAACAGAAGGTGCTGGAGAAACACAGCAGGTTTGGCAGCACCTGTGAAACAGAATTATAGTCATAGAGTCATAAAGTCAAAGACTCACAGAGTCATAGACTCACAGTGTCACAGAATCACAGATTCATAGAGATGTGCAGCACAGAGACACTTCGGTCCAACTTGTCCTTGCCGACCAAATATCCTAGTCTAATCTGGTCACATTTGCCAGCATTTGGCCCAAAGTCCTCTAAGCCCTTCCTTTCATATAGGAGAAAGTGAGGACTGCAGATGCTGGAGATCAGAGCTGAAAAATGTGTTACTGGAAAAGCGCAGCAGGTCAGGCAGCATCCAAGGAACAGGAGAATCGACGTTTCGGGCATAAGCCCTTAATTCCTGAAGAAGGGCTTATGCCCGAAACGTCGATTCTCCTGTCCCTTGGATGCTGCCTGACTTCCTTTCATATACCCATCCAGATGCCTTTTAAATGCTGTAATTGTACCAGCCTCCACCACTTCCTCTGGCAGCTCATTCCATACACATACCACCCTGTGTGAAAAAGTTGCCCCTTAGGTCCTTTTTAAATCTTTCTCCTCTCACCCAAGATCTATGCCCTGGACTCCCTCACCCCAGGGAAAAGACCTTGCCTATTTGCATTATCCATACCCCTCATGATTTTATAAACCTCTCTAAGGTCACCCCTCAGCCTATGACGATCCGGGTAAAATAGCCCCAGCCTTAAAAAGCCTCTCCCTCTCACTATGAACAGAAGAGCTTGGATCAAGAG
The DNA here is from genome assembly GCF_047496795.1 of Chiloscyllium punctatum. Classification (NCBI taxonomy): domain Eukaryota; kingdom Metazoa; phylum Chordata; class Chondrichthyes; order Orectolobiformes; family Hemiscylliidae; genus Chiloscyllium; species Chiloscyllium punctatum. The sequence continues at coordinate 160,419,902 of NC_092739.1, read as the reverse complement.
GAGACAACTCGGCCTCTCGAGCCTGTTCCGCCACTGGGTAAGATCACGGCCCACCTGATTACACCATAATCCCGCTTGTGTCCAATAACCTTCGACCCTTCAAGCATCAAGAATCCATTTACCTCCATCTTAGAAACATTCCAAGGCTCTGTGTCCACCCCCTTTTGAGGAAGAGCACTCCAAGGAATCATGACCCGCTCTGAGGAAAGGAAATGGCTGGTTTAAATGACAGTTTTAGAGAGCATCATGGGAAACATAGAATCCCTACAGAATGGAAGCAGGCCATTCAACCCATTGAGTCCACGTCAACCCTTCGAACAGCACTACACTCATAGTCACCCTCCTACCCTATCCCTCTAACCCTGCATTTCCCATGGCTAACCCACCTAGCCTATACATCCGCTGGATACCATGGGGCAATTTAGCCGAGACCAATCCACTGAACCTGCACACCTTTGGACCAGTAGTTCTCTGCCACACCAGATGGGAATTGTCTAAACTGTCCTCCAGCCAAGATTCGGTGTAGGGATGTGCAGGCAATCAGGGCAAATATGCTGAATGCAATGGGAAGGTCAACGGTCTGATTGCTTCATACTTCTGGAATTTTCCGACCAGCCGCTGGAGACGACAGGGAAGGAGAATTTATTGAAGGCAGGGCGAAGCTCCCTTTGTTAAAAGTGATTGCGTTTTCCAGGGCTGCAAAGTGGGATCGAGATCTAACAGAAAAGGAATTCCACAGCAATGAGAGGGGAGTTCATCGTTCATCGCGGAGTCCCTCATAAAAACGTCTCCCTGACACCAGACGCAGCTGCATATAGAGTGTCCAGCCATCGCACTTAAAGCTGGTTAAAGACAGATTACAACATGCTTCCAACATATGTCTCCTTTTCCCAGCTGAACCCCTCAGTCCGATTCGAGCATCGCTCCTGAGCATTTATTGCCCGATAATATGTCCACAGAACTCCGCAAAATGGCTTTGAGCCCTGAGTTCACCCCTGGGTATCCATTATTTTATTTTACTTAAAATCACCTAAACATTTTAATTATGTTCCTGTGTAATTCATTCATGGATGCTCGTTATTCTGTTTATAGACCATCTGAAGGATAGATACTGGGGTGTGATTCACGCTGCAAACAAATCAAAGGGCTCTAAGCAGTTAATCATGGAATAACAGCTAGTCAGGAGTGAATTACAGGTTGGAATCTAATCAAAGGGTTCAGGTGGTTTAAATTCCGAATAACTAATATACCCTGGAGTGGGTTGGGTTCTTGTGGTGCAGTGACAGTTGCCTTAGGGAGGTAATGGTCTAATGGTATCATCACTGGGCTCTTAATCCAGGGACCTGAGTTCACAATCCTGTCCTGAGGGGATGGTGGAATTTGAATTCCTGCGATGACAAGTCTAGTGATGACCATAAATTCTTTGTTGATTGTTGGAAAATCCCATCTGGTTCCCTAATGTCTTTTAGGGTAAGAAACTGCCATCCTTACTTGGTCTGGCCAACATGTGACTCCAGACCCATGGCCACATGGTTGACTCTGAACTGCCCTCTGGGTAACTAGGGATGGGTGATAAATGTTGCTTGGCCAGTGACACCCTCATAGTGTGAATGAACTTTTAAAAACCCTGGACTTAGAGACCTGGGTTCAAGTCCAACCTGCTCCAGTACATCCCCCTAAAGGTTGATTAGGAAAAATAGGTTAAAGAGAAAAAAAAAACACAGGCGTGAGTTAGGTTCTTGTGGTGGAGTGGTACTACCTTCATCCTTTTCGGGTTCAAGTTCCACCTGCTCCAGACCAGTGTTGTAACATTTCTCAAGGTGTTGAATTAAAAATAAACCCCAAGGGCGAGTGTTACAGGACAGGATGCACTCAAGGGGTTTGGGGTTTACATATAGAACAACGGATGGCTAGGACAGAGGGGTGTGCAATGCTGGCACATCTACTATAGATACGGAAAGGAGCTAAATTGTGATTGCAAACTGAGTCTGCTGGAGAAAGTGAGGATTGCAAATGCTGGAGATCAGAATTGAGAGTCTGTTGCTGGAAAAGCACAGCAGGTCAGGCAGCATCTGTGGAGCAGGAGAGTCGACATTTCGGGCATAAACCCTTCATCCTTCCTATTTCTCCTGCTCCTCGGATGCTGCCTGAGTCAGGTGACAAGCACTACACTCTCAAACTGAGTCTGCCCCTCGCCAATTTGATTGATTGATTGATATATCGTTGTGACAGGTACCGAGATACAGTGAAAAGCGTTGTTTTGTGTGCTATACAGGCAGGTTGCGCAACTGCCTCAGGGTAGCAGAACCGAGTGCAGAGTACAGTGTTACAGCAACAGAGAAGGTGCACAGACGGAGATCAGAATTAACATTGAGTTGAGGTCCAGTGCAGCTGTGTGTGGACCTACATTCACCCAGTGTTGCCTTATGAGCTATAACACAGTTCAAATAGTTTTCCATTTTCAGCTGTGGGCTGATCTAATCTTTTGCCTCACTGCTTTTAACGAGTTGAACGAGTTTTGTCAGTTGCGCCCCAAGAATTAGTGCTGATTAATGTGTCTGTAAACATTGCAATGGAATGGAACATTCTTCAGGTCCGGCCAAGAAAAGAATGGAACAGAGTAATAAATGTCAATTTGGCTTTCTTCATTATTAATCCAAACAGCTGAAGAACTATAAAGGCAACTCTGGACTTGTTCTGGTGGCGATGGGAGTTGAGCAAAATGTTGCTGTCCAAATCTCAAAGCACAAAAGGCCTTTCAGCCCTCTAGATTTATACAGGCCCAACCTGTTCACACCTTCCTCATAAGACAACCCTTCATGCCAGGTGCCAGTCAAATGAACATGTTTTGCACTCAAATGCATGCAGTGCGATGATATTATTTCTTAAATAAGGAATCCAAATCAATACACATTACTCCAAATGCAGTCTCAACCAGACTCTATTTTTTGTATTCCATTTCACTTGTAAAGCAAAAAAAGGTTCAGTTTGCTTATCGAGTCACTAACTCTGTCTGCACACTAATATTTTGTGATTCATGTACCAGGACCTCCATTTTAAAATGTTGTTTCTCTATTCTTCCTGCCAAAGTGGACAGTGGCACATTTCCTGAGCTGAAAAATGTGTTGCTGGAAAAGCGCAGCAGGTCAGGCAGCATCCAAGGAGCAGGAGAATCGACGTTTCGGGCATAAGCCCTTCTTCAGGAATGAGGAGGGTGTGCCAAGCAGGCTAAGATAAAAGGTAGGGAGGAGGGACTTGGGGGAGGGGCATTGGGAATGCGATAGGTGGAAGGAGGTCAAGGTGAGGGTGATAGGCCGGAGTGGGGTGGGGGTGGAGAGGTCAGGAAGAAGATTGGAGGTCAAGAAGGCGGTGCTGAGTCTGAGGGTTGGGACTGAGAAAAGGTGGGGGGAGGGGAAATGAGGAAGGTGGAGAAATCTGCATTCATCCCTTGTGGTTGGAGGGTTCCTAAGCGGAAGATGAGGAACATTTCCCCCATGTTACTGTTACTGCCCATTTGCTTATAGAGTCGTTGAGGCACGGAAACAGACTCTTCGTTCCAACTCGTCCATGCCGATCAGATATCCTTAATTAATCTAGTTTATTCCTTACTAATTCCCATTCACAATTTCCTCTCCCATTAAGGCTTCCAGGCAACAGCTGCCAAATAGACTTCCACCACAAACTCAAGGGCAAGGACAAAGGTCAGACATATGATGCGCCATGACGCAGATCGTGAAAGACATCATGGGAAGATAGACGATCCACTGGAATGGGCAGACATATGACATGTGCGATTGAATGGAGAGAAGTGAAACACTTTCTGGTTGGAAAAGTGAGGAATGGTAATATCAAACAAAAGGTGCAATTCTGCACTGTTCCTGTAGGAGGCAGTGGAGAGACATGAAGGAGCTCAGCGGGACCAAGAATCTTAATGTCACTGCATCAGTGGACAGGGAGACAATGCTAAAATTCACCAAAGAAGTTCCAAACCCACGACCTCTTCCAAAGAATCAGGGTCGTTGGAAGCAGTTCCCCTCCAAGCCACTCACCAGACTGACTTGGAAATATATTGCTGTTCCTTCATTGTCACTGGGTCAAAATCCTGGAATTCCCTCCCTATCGGCATTGTGGGTCAACCCACAGCAGGTGGACTGCAGCGGTTCAAGAAGGCAGCTCACCCCCACCTTCTCAAGGGGCAATTAGGGACGGACAATAAATGCTGGGCCCAGCCAGAGATGCCCTCATCCCACAAATGAATAAAGAAAGACCACCAAGTACAGGTGGGCAATGGATGGATGAGGTGGACGTGGTGCTGACAGGTTGTAATGCAAGTTATTGTTGTACTTCAACTGATGCATCGGACCATGAGCTCCAGTCTGTGCTGGCACATGGTTTGGTGTTCTTAATTTTACTCCATCTGCAGAGAGTTTGACTGCATTCGCAAAGGCACATCAGCAAAGAACAGTAATGCTTACAGACAGGAAACTGTTGTGTGGCATAATGAAAGACATGTGCCGTTCTGCTTCACATTTGTAGCTTTCATCATCGTAAGTTATTCCAGAGTCTTTCCAAGTGTATGATCCAATTGTGACTCCCAGTGCAGCACTTAGGGAGTGTTAGTTTGTAAGAGGCACAATCTCTCAAGTGAGATGTTAGGCTGAAGACCGATCTGCCATCTGAGGTGGATTTGCAAGTCCAATGAGCCTGGATGAAGGAGAGGAGGGGAATTCATCCCCCATGTCCAAAAAAATCATAATCTCCCAAACATCACAAAAGCACATTCACACTGTGAGTTTTCACAAACTTGAGACATCCCAAATGTTTACGAGTAAAGACTTAATTTGAAGGAAGGAAAAACAGAGCAAGGAAACTGCACACAGTAAGGTACCTCAAACAATGAGGTGGGAACGTCCAGATCATCTCAAAGTTTTCTTTCTTCCTGTGTTTAGATTAGATTAGATTACTTAGATTAGATTACTTACAGTGTGGAAACAGGCCCTTCGGCCCAACAAGTCCACACCGCCCCGCCGAAGCGTAACCCACCCATACCCCTACATCTGCATCTACATCTACATCTACCCCTTACCTAACACTACGGGCAATTTAGCATGGCCAATTCACCTGACCTGCACATCTTTGGACTGTGGGAGGAAACCGGAGCACCCGGAGGAAACCCACGCAGACACGGGGAGAACGTGCAAACTCCACACAGTTAGTCGCCTGAGGCAGAAATCGCAGGATATTGGGATCAGGAATAACAAGGCCTGGTGTGTGGGGGTGGGGATTGGGGTAAGACATGGGAGAGCTCAAGCCTTAAAGTTGTTGAACTTGATGTTGAATCCAGAAGGCTATAGAGCTCCCAAGCAGAAAGTGAGCTGTTGTTCTTTCAGAAGGCGCTAGGTCCAGAGAAAAGAATTTTACTCAAAAGCTTGTATTTTGCTTATTGTGTCCAATCCTACCACCACACCATCACCTACATAAACCCATAAGTTACCATTGAAGTACCTCCGAAACCAAGATGTATACACCTGGGTGATTTCCCATTTTTTTACCCTTCCTAAATTTGAACTCATCCAAATCCTGTCTGCAAAAAAAAACTTGACTTTCCAGTTGCCTGTCACTTTAACCCACCACCCTGTTCCCTGGTCAACATCCCAATCTCAGGATTGCTGCCGTGCTCCAGTGAAGCTCAGTGCAAGCTGGAAGAACAGCACCTCACTTTCTGCTTGGAGTCAAAACTGAACACAGTACTCCAAGTGCAGCTTCACCAATGGGCGTCCTGTACAACTGCAACATAACTTCCCAACTTCTATCCTCAATGCCCTGACTGATGAAGGCCAGTGTACCAAAAGCCTTCTTCACTGCCCTGTTTACCTGTGACTCCACTTTCAGAGAACTGTGAAGCTGAACTCCAAGGTCCCTCTGGTTCCACTACACTCCTTAAGGCCCAACTATTCACCATGAAGCTCCTACCTTGATTTGACTTTCCACAACGTGAGAACTCACTTCTCTATATTAAACTCCATTTGCCATTTCTCAGCCCACTTCCCCAGCTGATCCAGGTCCTGCTGCAATTTCTGATAATCTTCCTCACTGTCCACGATACTGCCTATTTTAGTGTCATCTCCAAACTTACTGTTGATGTCCATTCTCATCCAAATCACTGATATAGATAACAAACAGTAATGGGCCCAGCACCGATCCCTGAGACATTCCACTAGTCACAGGCCTCCGAGTTGTTGCTGAGGAAGCATCAGGGTGCACTGAGTAGTTGCACCACCTTCAGTAGATTCCTGATCCACTGAGCACAGAGGGGCAATTTTCCATTCGGGGAGGCGGTGGAGCACATGAGACATTGACTCTTGGTGCCCTGTCGTTATAAATGGAGTCCTTCTGGCACAGAAACATAGTGTTCACTATCTCCTACCATTACCATTCCTGTCTGAAGGTGCTACCGGAAGCATTGACATGGAGAATGGAATGAGATCTGATAGGCATGTCTGGTGGCCCCAAGAATGGATGGTCAACAAAACTCGCCCATGGGGTGTAGCTGCCTGCAGTCAGATCCCATGGGATAAAGCAAGGACTAAAGATGCTGGAGATCTGAAACAAACAAACAACATCAGCAAGTTTAGATTAGATTAGATTCCCTAGTGTGGAAACAGGCCATTCAGCCCAATAAGTCCACACCAACCCTCCAAAGAGTAACCCACTCCCCCTCTGACTAACCTAACCCCTGACACAGGGAGAATGTGCAAACTCCACACAGACAGTTGCCCAAGGCTGAAATTGTCGTGGAGGAACTCAACAGGTCTGGTAGATAGAAGAGTGAAGAAAGAAACAGAGTTAACATTTCGAGTCCAGTCAGTTCAGAGTTCTGAAGGAAGGGTCAGCTGTTTCTCTCTCCAGAGATGTTGCCAGACCTGCTGAGTTGTTGCCTCAGTGATTTACTGTTTTTATTTCATTCAAATCTCATCCTGAATGCTGAGGAATTTAAGTTTGATTAATTAACTAAACTTGGAATTTAAAATATAATTAGTTAAAGTAATTGCGAACAGATTGACTTAGAACCCTTACAGCATGGAAGCAAGCCATTTGGCCCATCAAGTCCACACCAACCCTCTGAAGAGTATCTCACCCAGACTCACCCCTGTACCATATTCCTGTCAACCTGCATTTCCCATGGTGAATCCAGCTAGCCTGCAAATCCTGGAAAGTTTAGCATGGCCAGTCCACCCAACTTGTACACGTGGGAGGAAAACAGAGCATCCAGAAGAAACCCACGTGGATACAGGGAGAACTTGCAAACTCCATACAGACTGTCACCTGAAGCTGGAATCAAACTCGGGTCCCTGCTGCTGTGAGGCAGCAGTGCTAACCACTGAGCCACTGTGCTGCCCTAAAACTCCTAAGTATAGAAACTAGGAGCAGGAATAGACCATTTGGCCCTCTGAGCCTGTCCCACCCTCCAATATGATCATGTCTGATCATCCATCTCATCCTCACATTCTTGTTTTCTCTGCATACCCCTTGATGCCTTTAAAAATCCAAGAAATTATCTATCTGTCCTTTCAGGATAGAAATCCGTTCTCCCTACCTTGTTCAACCTGTAAGTGACTCCAAACATGCAGCAATGTGGTAGAGTCATAGAGTCATACAGCACAGAAACTGACCCTTTAGTCCAAATAGTCCACACCGACTATAATCCCAATTTTTCCCAACTTGAATTACATTTCTTATTCATGTAAATTATCCAACGTCTTTTAAGCATTGTAACTGTACCTGCATCCACCACTTCCTCTGGAAGTTCATTCCACACCGTTGACTCAACTGCATTTTGAAATAGTTGGCATTAAACTGCTCCAGAAAAGTGAACCTTCTATGTGTAATACAGATGGACTGCAGCAGTTGAGGAAGGCAGATCATTACCCCTTATCCAAGGGTAATTAGGGACAAATAACAAATTGATCCCCCGCAATGGTCACAGACAAATGACTGAGTTGAAGAAAACCCCAAGGAAATCCAGGCCCTCAGCACAATCAGCGAATGATGTAATCTTTAAAGACCTGAAAGAATCCTGGAACGAACAACAACTGAAGCACTCCCTCTGCAACAAGGCAAGGTTGGGTAAGGCAGCTGTCACAAAAAGCACAGAGCGGCTGAAATCCGAGACTAAGGAAACTTATTCACCACATCTCTTTCCTACACAATAAAAAAAAATTGGGTTCAATAGTTTACCGCTGAACAGATTACTCAGCCAAGTGATTTCCTGTGCTCGTGACTTAATAGCGCAGATATCCAGTTCATTGTATAACACTCTGGAGACGCAAGGCCAACTTCTCACCTGGATGACTATTTGCAGGGCTATCTTAAAGACATCATGTCATTTTTAATCCCCAATACAGGTTTAGGAAGGCAGCAAAGCAAAATACTCTGAAGCTGCAACCAATGGAGGGATTGATGCTTCTGTATGATACCTGGGCTTGAGTTACAAGAGGGAAATTTGAACCAGGGTCCCACGTTTTGGAGCAGCTATCTGACTTGCAGACTGGAATCTAATTGAAGGGGTCCAAGGTGTCCCCAAAAGGCTCCCCAATTTACAAACGTCTGACTTCTGAACACTCATACTTACTGGCGCAATCCTATACAGGGACGTAATTTTAAATATCTGACATGTGAACATTTCCTGTACTTATGAATGGCTGCTTTATATTATCTGGCATTGTGCTCTGAATTGCGTACAAATTGACTTGTGAATGGCCTCAGGAACAGAACCTGTTTGCAAGAGGGGGACTGCCTGCATTGAATAATCGATTCACCAAGTTATGGTATAGGACAGAAACATGGAACACAGGAACAAGGCAGTCAGCCCTTTGAGCGTGCTCCCGCTTACAATATGAATGTGGTTGATCATGCAACTCAGAACATTTCTCCCATTATCTCTCTGTAAACTTTGATTCCTTTAGGCTGAAGAACTGTATCGCCACCTTGAAGGTACTTAATGTTTTGCCCTCACGGCTGTCTGTGGCAGAGAATTCCATAGACTCATAACCCCTTTCTCATCATCTCAGTCCCAAATGGCCTACCCCTTATTCTTAGACTGGGGAAGGAACACTCAACTCGAAATGTTAACTCTGATATCTCTCCACAGGTGTTGCCAGACCTGCTGAGTTTTTCCAGCGATTTCTGCTTTCGTTCCCTGGTTCTGAACTCCTTCCTCTATAGAAACATCCTTCCTATATTTACTCTGTCTAGACCTGTGCGATTTTATGCGTTTCTCTGTAATCCAGTTGAGGAGATGAGAAAGTTTAAAAATGACGATCACACAGCTGCTTATATACTGTAGACCCCCAAACAATCAGGAAACGATGGAAAAGGAAGTATTAAGAATTCTTAAAATGTGTATCAAACCCAGATAAGAAAAGAGGGATTCTGCACTTGAGAATAAAGCCAGCTAGGTGGAAGGAGCTTAATTTGGGAAGCATTCCGATTTCAGTGATCATAATTCAGTTTGTTTACTGTCAACTATGGCAAAGGATGAAGATAGAGATAGAACAAAAGCTCTAAATTGGAAAAAAAAACTCACTTCCACTTAACCTGAGACGTGACTTAGTAAGCTGGACTCAAAACTGATGGCGTCAGAGCAATGTGGCGTTATCAAAGAGGAGGTAGGGAGGGTACAAGAATATACAGAAGTGGATAAGGGCAGAAAAGAAGCCAACGCCAGTTGGAAAAGTTTAGTACTGCAGGAAGCCTAAAATAGTGGGAGATAATCACACAAGCAAAGAAAAGGATTGGGAAACAATATTGACAAGTAAAACAGTGTATGAATATACCTGGAAGGTTTTAGCAGGTGTCGGCAGGTTAGACACAGAAAGGATGTTTCCAATAGTGAAGGAGTCAAGAACCAGAGTTCACGGTTTCAGGATAAGGGGTAAACTTTTTAGGACTGCGATGAGGAAAGATTTCCTCACCCAGGGAGGGGTGAACCTGTGGAATTCGCTACCACAGAAAATAGTTGGGGACAAAACATTGTGTTTTCAAGGAGGAGGGTAGATACAGCTCCTGTGACCAAAGGGATCTAGGGAAGGGTGGGATTAGGGTGTTGAGCTCAATGATGTGCAATGATCTTAGTGAATGGTGGGTCAGGTGTGAGCAGGCCAAATGGCCTCGTCCTGCTTCAATCTTCTCTATCCTACGTTTTGAAGTGCAAGCGGATATTTGTGGAAAGAGCAGGGTCTATGAAGAACTCAGAGGTGAGTGGAGGTATTTGGAGAAGGATAATGTGAAAATGCCTCCAAATTAATGAATTTGTCTTCATAAAAGGAGAGAGTAATACAGTCATTGTAATGAAACAACAAAAGAGCAATAAACATAGCCCAGATGAAATGTATCTTGGGTTGCCAAGAGAAACAAGACAAGAAGCAATTGAAGACTTGACCATCGTTTTCCGATTCTCCCAGTTTGCCAGCTGGAGAACTGATAACACTCTCTGATGGTAAAAAGGGAGGAAGGTGAAACCTGAGTAATTACAGGCCAGACATCCCCCCGACATAATTATCGGGAAGTAGATCTGAAGAGCGGCATAAATTATCATTTCGAAAGGCATGGATAAATCAGGGGCGGGTTTTGGGAACTAGGTTCAATATCTTGAAGTGACAAAGAGTAGCACACTCCAGGTGGAGTTTGAGACATGGCTTTCAGTAAAGATCCCCCCCAACCCCTCCACCCCCACCCCCCGGTCAGAAAAGTAAAAGCTCATGGGGCCTGAGAGAAAGTAACAATATGAATCCAAAATTGTCTTGGTGGCAGAGAGTAAAGGGTAATGAAATTCAATCTGGAGATGTATGAAGTAATGCATTTGAGGAAGTCAAACAATGCAAGGGAGTACATAATAAATCAAAGAATTCAAAGATGTTTAGGAACAGAGAGAGAGAGAGACAAAGGATTTGATAGAGTCTACTGCACAGAAACAGTCATTTAGATAAACCAATTGGTCTCTAAGTCCACTCCAGCTATCCTGTTTTACCTACATCTGCCATCCCAATTATCTAAACCCTTTTCCTCATCTGCTTGCTTAGGTTCCTGTTGAATGCATCCATACTATTTCATCCTGAAGGGAATGATTGAAGGAAATAGTCTGGACGTTTTCAAAAGGAAGCAAGTTCCATATCACCATCACTCTTCTTAGTGAAGAGCTTTCTTCCGAATTTCTGGTTGGATTTCTTGGTGACTCTGTATGTTGATGGCCTCTTTATAGGGTGCCATGATCCATGTTAACAATCACACAGCAACCAGCCATCCATCCAATGCTACCACCCCCTCCCCACCCCAACAACCCTTCTCCACCCTGTCCCCCAATCACCCCTGCCCTACCATTCCAGTCAACCCTCATCTGACTCAAAGGTCAGAGGTCAGAGCCTGTTTCCAGTCCTGATGGCAGTCCCACATCAATTTAATGCTGGGGGCATGATTAGTTGATGAAAGGTGATTCCTCTACTCCTAAACGAAGATACATTTTCAACTTTTATAGACAACTCTATAGGACTGGCAGTGCTGTGAGGAGCCCCTGTTGGGACTGCAACCCCCCCCACCCCCCCTCCGCAGTACTGAGGAGCCCAAAGTGGCAGCTAACTCCAGGGTCAGTAATTTTTGTGAAGAGGTTAACTAGTGATTGAGGTAGAATGCAGGACAAGTTCAAGAGAATTAAAGGATGTACATCTCAAAGGCTGGAGGATTGTATCAAATAGCATGACCCTATTTGTCTGTTGTGGTCTGTTGTGGAAATATTGTGGTCTGTTCTCCACAATAATTTACTGACCCGTACCCAACATTCCCTCACTTATGGACCTTGTAACACAGTCGCCATTTGAGTGATTCTGCAGTTGGACAGCATTTGGAGTCAGAGGGTCATAGAGGCACAGCAGGAAAACAGACCCTTTGGTCCAACTCGTCCATGTCGACCAGATTTCCTATATTAATCTAGTCCCATTTGCCATCATTTGGCCCATATCCCTATAAACCCTTCCTATTAATATACCCATACAGATGCCTTTTAAATGTTGTAATTGTACCAGCCTCCACCACTTCCTCTGGCAGCTCATTCCATACACACCCCACCCTCTGTGTGAAAAGGTTATCACTTAGGTCCCTTTTAAATCTTCCCCCTCCCACCTTATCCCAGTGAGGCTGCACTTGGTGTGCTGAGTTCAGTTTTGGTCTCCTTGCTATTAAATTGGAAAGAGTACGGAAGACATTTACAAGGATGTTGCCAGGACTCAAGGGTCTGAGTTATAGGGAGAGGTTGGGCAAACTAGGACTTTTTTCTCCAGAGTGTAGGAGCCTGAGGGGGGGATGTTATAGATGTGTATAAGATCATGGATAGGGTGAATGCACTCAGTCTTTTTCCCAGGGTTGGGAATCGAAGACTGCAGGGCATCAATTTAATGTTAGAGGGGAAAGAATAAAAGGGAACCTGAGGGGTAACGTTTTTACACAGCGGGTTGTACGCATTTTGAATGAGCTGCCAGTGGGTACATTAACAACATTTAAAAGGCATTTGGGCAAATGCATGGATAGGAAAGGATATGGGCCAAGTGCAGGGAAATGGGGGTTAGCGTGGATAGACAGTTTGGTCGCATGGACCAGTTTGAGCCAAAGGGCCTGTCTCTGTGCTTTAGGATTCTCTGATTCCATGACTCTATGCCATCTAGTTTTGAACTTCCCTACCCCTGGGGAAAAGATCTTGAGTATTCATCCTGTCCATGCCCCACAGGATTTTATAAACCTCTATAAGGTTACAGGTCAGCCTGTAACACTCCAGGTAAAATAGCCCCAGTCTATTCAATGTCTCCTGATAGCTCAAACCCTCCAACCCTGGCAACATTCTTGCAAATCTTTTCTGAACCCTGTGAAGTTTCACAACATTTTTCCTATAGCAGGAGGACCAGAATTGAATTCAGTATTCCAAAAGTGGCCTAACCAATGTCCTAACCAATACAGCCACAACATGGCCTCCCAACTCCTATATTCAATGCACTGACCAAAAAAGGAAAGCATATCAAATGCCTTCTTCACTATCCTGTCTACCTGTGATTCTACTTTCAAGGAGCTATGAACCTGCACTCCAAGGTCTCTTTGTTCAGCTACACTCTCCAGGACCTGACCATTAAGTGTGCAAGTCCCATCCTGATCTGCCTTTCCAAAATGTAGCACCTCACATTTATCTAAATGAAACTCATTTGTCACTCCTCGGCCTATTATTTGCTGACTCATCCTGAGTGGGTAAAGAATTATGCTGACAAGAATTATGTTGACTACCAATTTAGAATTGTCAGCTTGCACTGTGGGTCCTGGAAATGACATTCATTTATACCCAGGCTCCTAATCTTTGCAGACAGAAAGAACAAATGCATACAGTGTGCTATTTCAACTGGTTCATGTCTCACGACAACATCTGAACCAATCAGAGTCAACCTGCCTGTTTCAAATTCTAAACAAAGCCTGGGAAGTTAACTGTCAACTAATATTAATGGGTGCATTGGCCATGAAAATGTCTTTAACAATCAGCACTCTCCTTTGATACAATATAAAACTTGGCCTCACTATTGAATTGGAATTCTTGCAAACTGTCCTGATGAGAGTACAATGAAAGGCTTCATAAAATGTGCTTTTTTTCAGTAATGCTCAAGTTCTGTATGATTAAATGGCGATTAGTGTTCTCGAAATTAAAAATGCCACAGGACACGTGTTGGTGATGTTGAAGTAGAAGATCAGCCATGATCTCATTGGTTGTTAGAACAGGTTGGAGGGGCTGAATGGCCTACCCCAGCTCAGGCTACATATTTTAATGGTTCTGACAGATGGGCAGAAAAGTGGAGTTAAGGCTGCAATCAGATCAGTCATGATGGTTCTGGATAGCAGAGGGGTGAAATGGCCTACTCCTGCGAACAATTCTAATCCTAAGAACAGGAGGTTATGCAGGAATTGTTTAAAATACCTGATGTGAGCTCAGTGAGTTCATTGTACACAATCTGATTACCACATGACTAGAACTGTATGTGAGAGAGTGTGGGGAGATGTATAAGGATGTGTACAGACATGAAGAATTTTAGCTGTGAGAAAGAACTGAATAAATTGGGATTATTATCCTTGGATCAGGGGAGGTTGAGGGGAGATGTAGTTGCTGTGTGCACATTTAAGCGGGGAAAAAAATGAGGACTGCAGATGCTGGAGATCAGAGTCTAAATTAGAAGCTTTCATTCCTGATGAAGGGCTTTTGTCCGAAACGTCGATTTTCCTGCTCCTCGGATGCTGCCTGACCTGCTGTGCGTTTTCAGCACCACACTAATCTAGACAGTTAAGAGGGGAGTCTACATATTATATACAGGAAGAAGCTACTTCCTTCAGTGAAGAGGTCAATAAGCAGGAGATTTATAAGACAAAGGGGAGTTGAGGAGATTTATTTTCACTCTGAGGTAGGAGGAGGCCTTGAACTCAAGGCCAAAATGATGGTTGAAGCAGAAACTCCCAACAGTGACGAGTCATCTACAGGGCTGTGGGCTCAACGTTGGAAAGTTCTGTTCGGTTTCACCACCCTTTTAGTGGCCAGCACAGACAAAATGACTCCCTCCTGTACCCTAAGTATTTTGTGTTGCCAAAGAAAAGGCATGCTCATTAATAGGATGTGTTGAACACTTGGAAACCCTCACTTATTGCTCATCTTTGTTGCCTTTAATCTACTGTAGGGATAATGCTCCCAAGACAAGTTGGGTAGAAAGTTCAGAAATATTGGCAAAACAACCAAAGATGGTTTGGCAAAACATTTTTTTATCTTACCTGGAATGCAGTTTGAAAGTTCTACATTGTTGTATGATTCCATGAAAATGTGAGTCTTGTAATATTTATCTGTGGGTATACAGCTGCTATGTCTCACTAATATCTACTTCCACACATTAGCAAACCTTAGGAGGTAGTTAGTTGGGTTTAGAATCATCCTTTTCATTAACTAGATTGTACATTCCTGGGCATTGTTCAGTAGATGCTGGTTTTTAGCTCCTCTGAAAAAGCTGAGCTGGTCATTATCAATTTTCAAAAGTCAAATGTGTATGGTGATGTTAATAAGGTGCAACACATCAGCAGTAACATCTCCTAATTCTCCAAAGCCTGTCCACCATCTACAAGGCACAAGTCAGGAGTGTAATGGAATACTCCCCACTTGCCTGGATGGGTGCAGCCCCAACAACACTCAAGAAGTTTGTCACCATCAAGGACAAATTAGCCCGCTTGATTGGCAACACATCTGCAAGAATCCACTCCCTCCATCAGTAACAGCAGCGTGTACTATCTACAAGATACACTGCAGAAATTCACCAAAGATCCTCAGACAGCACCTTCCAAACCCTTAACCACTTCCATCTAGAAGGACAAGGGCAGCAGATACATAGCAACTCCATCCCCTGCAAGTTCCCCTCCAAGCCGCTCACCATCCTGACATTGAAATATATCGTTGTTTCTTCAGTAACACCAGGTCAAGCCATGGGACTCCTTTCCTAACATATTTATGCATGTACCTATCATTGTATCATAGAACCTCTGCAGTGTGGGAGCAAACCTCCCCTCCGACCTATCACCTTTACCCCCACCTCTATCCACCTCTTGCTCTCTCAGCTACCTTCTCCCGAGCCCCAGCCCCCTCCCATTTATCGTTCCACCCCTGAGGCTCCCAGCCTCATTCCTGATGAAGGGCTGTTGTTTGAAATGTCGATTTTCCTGCTCCTCGGATACTAACTGACCTGCTGCGCTTTACCAGCACCACACTCTAACCTCCAGCATCTGCAGTCCTCACTTTCACCTAGCAAACCATTCATCCCATCAAGTTTGCAATGACCCTCTGAGGAGCATACCACCCACCCTACCCAATCCCCACAACCCTGAACTTCCATGGCCAATGCTCCCAGCCTACACATCCCCAAACTCTATAGGCAATTTCCCACGGCCAATCCACCTAAGCTGCACATCTTTGGACTGTGGAAGGAAACCCACGCAGACACTAGGAGAATGTGCAAACTCCACACAGCCAGTTGCCCAAGGCCAGAGTCGAACCTGGATCCTTTGTGCTGTGAGGCAGCAGTGCTAACCACTGAGCCACTGTACCACCCCCTACACTAAATGATTGCAGCGGTTCAAAAAGGCAGCAACCATCACCTTCTCAATGGTAAATAGGGATGGCCCAGCCAGTGATACCCACATCCCATGGCTGATCTTTTTTAAAATGCAGCAAAAGAGTATCAAAAATGACAACAGCAACATCTCTATTATATTATATAGCAACTTTAAAATGATAAAACTTTACTAAGCACTTCACAACAGTGTTATCAAGTCAAGTTTGATACCAATTTGACTCAAATTCAGCTCTTCAGTCCTGCTACATTCAACTGTGAATGGGAGTGGACAAATAAACAATGAACAAGTGGAAGCTTCCATGACAATGGAATTCAGCACATCAGTGCAAAAGGAAAGGCCTTTGAATCCACCTTCAGCAAGAAGTGTTGAGGGGACAATCCATCTCAGCTTCTTTCTATGCTCCCTGACAACATTCTGTTATAACAGTGAAGATTTGTGCTCAAGAATTAGCCACATCCCTCACAAAGTTATTCCAGTATAGCAATAGGAAAAACCACCCAATGATGTTCTCTTGCAAAAAGAAGGACAAATCAACGGTGACCAGTCACAAATCTATCAGTCTACTCTAAACTTGCAGCAAAGTGTTGGAAGGGATTGTCAACAGTACTTTCGAGAGATACTTTTTGAACAATAATCTTCTCACTGATGTGCAGTTTAGTTTCTGCCAGGTCCTCTCAGTTCCTGGCCCCATTAAACCCCTGCTCCAAACGTGGGCACAGAGTATAGACTCTAGGCAGAAGGGGAGAGACTCCCCTTGACATCAGTTGGCAGGAAGCAAAGTTTGAGGAAAACTCGAGTCAATTGGGAGGAAAAAACTGACTGCTGATTGAAGTCATACCAAGCACAAAGGAAGGTAATTGTGGTTGTTGGAGGTTAATCATCCCAACTCCAGGACGTCACTGAAGGAGAAAGAATGTCGTGTTGGAGAATATATGGGAATGAAAGTTGATAAGATGCTAGAGAAAGACAACAGCTAAGTACAGACTACTAGACTTACAGTGGTTGTAGGAAGAACTAGAGTATATTGTAAAACACATAATAAGTAGACACTTAATAATGACCTGATTGGGTAATGGAGTCATGAATGTGCAGTTGTGTTGGACAAACCTTTTGGAGTTACGGTTTAGATGAGATTACTTACAGTGTGGAAACAGGCTCTTCGGCCCAACAAGTCCACACCGACCCGCAACCCACCCATTCCCCTACATTTACCCCTTTACCTAACACTACGGGCAATTTAGCATGGCCAATTCACCTGACCTGCACATCTTTGGACTGTGGGAGGAAACCGGAGCACCCAGAAGAAACCCACGCAGACACAGGGAGAACGTGCAAACTCCACACAGTCAGTCGCCTGAGTCGGGAATTGAACCCAGGTCTATGGCGCTGTGAGGCAGCAGTGCTAACCACTGTGGCACCGTGCCGCCCATTGAGGATATTTCTGACAGAATTGATAAAAGGAAGTCTTGTAGACATGGATTTGCAGAATACTTTTAATAAAGTATTTTTGCAGGGGTTGCTTGGCAAAATGGAATAGAAGGTCACAAAGTGGCACTGATTAAAGATTGGCCAACAGGTAGAAATCAGACCAGGAATAAAGAGATTATTCCCATGTTAGCAGCCAGTGGCCAGTAGGGTACCTCAAGAATCAATACATGGAGCCGGCTGTTCATGTAACAATGACTTGGAGGTGGGAAAATAGGAGTTGGAACTCCAGAGTTTAGTGCTATGACAGACGTAGGCCTGGCCATCAATCATGGAGCAATTAAAGTGGGATTTATACAAGAGAAGTGAAGTGCAGAACTCTGATTGTTATGGGCTGGGAGGAGATTACAAAGATAAGCAGAAGAGGACCAAAAATGAATATTTTAATATTAGTTTGGTGCACAGCCAGTAGTCAATATAGAGCAGTGAGCACAGGGGTGATGGGTGAATGGGACTTGGCAGCATTTGGGATGTGGACAACATAATGAGGTCAAATTTACAAAGAGTACAAAATAGGTCAGTCAGGAGAGTGTTTGAAAAGTGAAGTCTAGAAGTAGCTAAGACATGGATAAGGGCTCAGGAACATTGCAGCAGCCAAAAAAAAGCTTTGAATTATAATGCATATATCTGTAAATTGAATTCTTTTTATGTATCTGAAGCATTGAAGAATAGTCAATTGAATGAAATTAAATGTCCCTGATGTTTCATAATTCAATCTCCCTACTTTGGAAATTAAACAAATTTCTCATGCATTTGAAGTGTTTTAGATTACAGATTGATTTCTTTTTCCCCAGTTGCTTGAAATTAATTTCCTATGAATTCCCTTACACAGGACGGTTGCAGAATAAAAACACCAAAAGGACAAGAAGCAATGTCCTGCTCACAGATAGTATTCCTGGCAACAAAACCAAAAACAAACTGTCCTGTCAAAATATTTGCAATAGTTGCAAAATAAAAGGAGTACATCCATTTCCTTGTCACACATCTTACAAATTCCACGCAAACTGCCTTCGAGTTCACAGTGTTATAGGAAGTCATCAAGCCCATCAAAACAATCGTTCCAAATTTTCTTCAAATAAACAATAAGTCCAGTTTCTACAAGGTAAAGTGGAGATTAATAGCTTTAGATATTTGTCTTTCTTTCAACAGAATAACTTATATCAATATTCCAGTTTCAAATGACGTAATGGAAATTCATTCATCTACAAAGTCAACCATCTCAGCTCAGATAGTTTAGGGGTTAGGTCTGTAAAACTCAGCGTGAATTTTAAAAACTCGTGGCCAACGTTTCACTAGAGAAACAAAACCAGGCAAATCTTTATCAATGCATCACATCACAGCACAATTTGACTGGGACAGTGCTTCCCTGCCTCCTCCTTCCAATACCTAATATTTTTCTTCATTTGCTGCTCTTCTTTTTGTATTTTTACCTCTTCTTCACCTTTCTTTTTTCGCTCTTGCTTCTTCTTGCTTTCTGCTCCCAGGGGAAGCAATAGATGCAATTTTACCAGATATAATAGAAATGCAAAAGCCCAGGATTTCTTCATTATTTTTCTCAGTCAGTGCATCTTCAAAATTGCATTTCTCAATCATATACATTCTTTAAAATTACTGACTGTAATATTAGTGCTGGAATAAATAAACCCATTCTGATCAACTTCCTTTAACAATATTTTAATAGAGGTTTGAACTACGTCGTTTAATCAGGGCAGTTTAAGGATAGCAGATAAGGCTATTTGCATTTATTTACAATCCCAGGAGGTATACAGCAATGAGTTAGGCACTATGTAAAATTGTCTCTAAACTGTCTCCATCAAACACTCCAAGAGCAGGGTGAGATTCAGAGTAAAGCTCTCTCTACACTGTCCCTGTGTCCAGGAAAGGGATGACACGGGTTAGATTCAGATTAAAGTTCACTCTGCACTGTCCCATCAAGTGCTTCCAGGACAGCTACAGCACAACATCAGATACAGAGTAAAGCTTTCTCTACTCTTTTATACTGAATGTAAAAGTCCTTCGCTACTGTCCCCATCAAACACTCCTGGAACAGGTACAGTGCAGGGTTAAATATGAAGTTCCATCTGCACTTCTAAAGTGAATGTATATTTTACATAAATCTCCTTTGTCTCTGTCCAGGACAGGGACAGCTCAGGGTTCGATACAGTGTAAAGATTCTTCCACTCTTCCAAACTAAACTAAACTGTATGCAAATCACCCCTCTGTTCTTTTAAACTGAAAGTAAAGCTCCTCTACACTGTCCGCATCAAACACTCCCAGGATAGGACCAGCACGGGGTTAGATATCACGTGAAAATACTCTCTGCTCTTTTAAAGTGAAAGCAAAGCTCCCTCTACTCTTTGAAACCGAAAGTAAAGCTTCCTCAACACTGTCCCATGAAACCCTCTCAGAAGAGGATGAGCATGGGGTTAGATACAGTGTAAAAAATACTTTCTAGCCTTTTGAAATGAAAGTACCAGATCAAGCCCCTGGTCTGTTTGCCAGTTCATTGACTAATACGGCCAAAGAAGTATCAGGTTTTACAACTCCGGATATACTTTATCAAAGCAAAGTCATACATTTAGAACAAAAGCTGCACTAACAGCATTTCAACGACTAACCAGTAAATGGACTATGTAACTGCATTAATTAGCAGAAAGTGAGGACTGCAGATGCTGGGGATCAGAGCTTAAAACTGTGTTTCTGGAAAAGCGCAGCAGGTCAGGCAGTATCAAAGGAGAAGGAGAATCAACGTTTCGGCTTATGCCCGAAACGTCGATTCTCCTTCTCCTTTGATGCTGCCTGACCTGCCACGCTTTTCCAGCAACACATTTTTAAACTGCATTAATTACTTAGTTGTATTTAATGAAACCTCAGGACAACACTTATGCCACATGATTGAGCTGAAAACCCAATTTGGTTATAACGTTAGATGAGAGAGACTTTGTCCAAGCAAAGGTGACTTACTTGGGCCATCCTGTGGGACAAGGCCATGAAGTACCTGGAGATGCGAAAATATGAGCTATGTTTCATTATCCTCTGCTGTGGACAAAATGCGAAACATTGTGATATATTGACATGAGTGGATTTCCTCCAAAGTTTGTTCCAAGATTCAGTGCTGTCAGTGTACCTTTAACGAATTTGTTAAAGAAAGACAGAAAATTTCAATGGACACAAAAGTATCCAAGTGCCATTGAAATCCTGAAAGCTGTGCTGACAGCCTCGTCCATTTTAGACATGGTGAATTATGTGAAACCATTGAAACTTGACTGTTGATGCCAGAAACATTGGTGCAGGGGTTATTTTTACTGTAAAATGATGAGTTGGGAATTGAACAAGCTGTCAGGTATTTTTCAAAGGAACTGACTGCCTGTCAGCAAACATAGTCTGCACTGGAAAAAGAGACGTTAAGTCTTGTGATGGCTCGACATCAGTTTGGGATTTACATCACCAACAATTTGGAGCAAAGAGTTCTATGGAACGCAATCATTTAATTTTCTTAGAAAAAGAAAATTCAGGACAAGTGACCTATGATAACTTGAATGGAACTTACCTCCCCAACCATAAAATTTAAAAATCATTCACGTGCCAGAAAAACGAAATGTCATCGTGGAAACTTTATCGAGAGCACATTTAGACTAGACTAGATTAGATTAGATTCCCTACAATGTAGAAACAGGCCCTTTGGCCCAACTAGTCCACACCGACCCTCCGAAGAGCAACCCACCCAGACGCATTTCCCTCTGATTAATGTACCTAACACTACGGGCAATTTAGCATGGCTAATCCACCTGACCTGCACATCGTTTGGACTGTGGGAGGAAACCGAGGCACCCGGAGGAAACCCACACAGACACGGGGAGAATGTGCAAACTCCACACAAACAGTCGCCCGAGGCTGGAATCTTACCTGGAACCCTGGTGCAGTGAGGCAGCAGTGCTAACCACTCAGCCACCGTGCCACCCTATTTGAAGAACGCTGATTGTTGTGCCATCTTTTAACTTCTGTAACTGTTGTATGTTTTATTGCAACATGTTACCCCTGTTAGTGTGGCATAGGAATACTGTTCAGATTATTTTTGATGAGGAATATTACATATATTTTCATATTTTCACATATTTTTTTTCTTACATATATATTTTCACTCTTCTTCTGAAAAGACTTGGTGTAAGGTGCATGATTTATACAAACTCTAAAATAATTTATGTTAAGATTTTTGAGTTTTTGACTAGTGGCATATGGGTTTTCATTGTGTACAAAGGGGTTTACTTTTCAATAGACAGTGTACCATGTAAAACTTTCAAATCAGAAATTTTCAAATTTTTTGGAGAGCATAGGGGAAACACTCACAACTCGAAAAAATGCATTCTAGTTTGCAAAAGACTTGGTTGAAGCTGATGTGAAAAACAATTGCTCCCAAGAAAAGGAGGTAGTGCAGGATTGTTAAGAAATAGATTTTCTTTGTGTGAGTTTAGTGTAAAAGTTTCAGTCAGAAGTATGTGGCTGCAGCCCTGAGGAGGGTTCTTGAAGCTAAGAAAGTCTAAGCTCAAGATGTCCGGGAGGAAGTTAACAGATTCTCAAGATGGGGAAATGGAAGCCATGGTTAAATTAACTCCAAAAAATGCCTAAGAGAAAGAAATTCTCTTTCTCTTGCAATTATTGGATTTTATCTTAACAAGTGCTTCAAAATCCTTAAACATGTGTGTTTTTTTTATTATATATTCATTTTTTGTGCCTTAGTCTTCTCTCTTGTTGTTAAATGAAGCTTCAGCATTGCATATTTATGTTCCATTCATGTACCAACTCAGCAAAAGATGAAATAAAATCTAACAAGCCAGATTTCAGTTTGGGATCTGACCGGTCTATTAATAAAATGATCTCGGGTCGTGACACTACTTTGATGTTTTTCTTTAAATGTGTTATCATCAACATCATGATCAACAATGCCCCGAGTAAACATCTGTGAAGACCTTATTTGGCAGACATTGCAGATAGCCGAACATTATGACCAAGTTATGTAAAAATGAGTCCAAACATAAGTCTACCTAATGTTAATTTGAATGACCAGAGCACAGAGACTGGACACTACCTGTTTCAAATACTGCAAGCATCATCATCAGTCTTGTCATCATTATCATCATTGTCATCGTCTATATTACCATCTTCATCTATAACATTGTCATTAACATCAGCATTGTCATCATCATTTACATTATCATCTACGTTATCAACAACAGCATCACTGTCATCAACAATATCCTCCTCATCATCATCAATGTTATCATCTATATCGAGACTGTGGTGCTGGAAAAACACAGCAGGTCAGGCAGCATTCCAGGAGCAGGAGAGTTGATGTTTCGGACATAAGATCTTCATCAGGATCATCAGCTATATCATCATCATCATCTACAGCATCTTTAAACAGCATCATTGTTATCATCCTCATCATCATCAACATGATTATCATTGCCTTCATCAACATGTCATTAGTATCATCACAGGCATCATCATCATCAGCATCATCACCCTAACCATCATTAACATCATCATCTTCACCATTATCAACATCATCATCCTTGTAATCATTGATATCATCATCTTTATTTACATCATCATCCATGTCATCACTAATATCATCAATTTTGTCACCATAGCCATCATTAACAGCATCATCCTCATCATCATTAACAATCTCATCATTGAGATCATTCAAATCATCATAATGAGCATTATTAACATCATCCTCCTTGTCATGATTAAAATCATCATTCTCATTGGCTTCAAGATCATTGTCATCAACATCAACATCATAATCCTCATCTTAGCAACAGCATCATAATCTTCATCATCAATACCATCAACCTCATCATCATAATGTGGAAAAATATGAAGTGGTTCGTTTTAGAATGGAGTACAAATGAACAGAATGTTATTCACATAGAGAAAAACTGCAAATAACTGCACCAAAGTAATACTTGGGTCAAAACACAGAGTTAACACACAGGTACAGCAGTTAATAAGGAAGGTTAATGGAATGTTGGCCCTTCTTTTAAGGATTTTGGAGAATAAGAGTGGGGTACAAGTTGCTGGTGTGACCATATCTGCATTACTCTGAATAGTTTTGATTACCTGATTTAGAATGGGCACCCAATGAACACCTCATGGAAGAGTCTAGGACCAGGTGGCATAGCCTCAGAATAAAGGGGCACCAATTTTAGATTGAGATGAGGAGGATTTCATTCTCTCAGAGGGTTGTGCGTCTTTGGAACTCCTTGCCACAGACAGATGTGGGGGCAGAGTCCTGGTATATATTTAAGGCTGCGATAGATAGATTCTTGATCAATTGGGGAATCAAGGATAACAGAGAATTAGCAGGAAAGTGGATTTAGGGAACACCAGATCAGCCATGATCCTGATGAAGGCTCAAGGGGCTGAATAGCCTTGTGCTGTTGTTATTTCTTATGGTCTTACCCTCATGAACATCATCTTTGTGACTTCACTATTATCAACATCGTCATTCTTGTCAACATTAACATCACCCTTCCCAACATTAATATAATCATCCTCATTATGATCAGTATCATCATCTTCTTCTTTGACATCACCATTCTCCTCTTTACTACCATCAGTCTTATTGTCATTGACAGGGAGGTGATGGCCTAGTGGTGTTATTGCCTCACTGTTAATCCAGAGACCCAAGTAATGTTCTGGTGGCCTGGGTTCAAATCCCATCTTGGCAGATGGTGGAATTTGAATTCAATAAATATCTGGAATTAAGAGTCGAATGATGATCCTGTATCGATTGTTGCAAAAATCCATCTGGTTCACTAATGTCCTTGAGAGAAAGAAACTGCCATCCTTACCTGCACAATCTGGTTGACTCTTAATTAACCTCAGGGCAATTAGGGATGAGCAATGAAAGCTGCCCTAACCAGCGATACCCTCTTCCTGTGAATGAATAAGAAACAAAATCACCAACATTACAATTCTCATCGTTGCTCAAACCATCATCCTCCTTCTCATCATCATCAAAATCAAAATATCTATCATTATCAGCATCAATCAACACCATCCTCATCACTGTTAATATCATCCTCATCATCAATATCAGCCTCATCATCATCTACACCATCATCCTCACCATCGTATACATTGTCATCATAATTATGAACAACTTCCTCAGAAACATCAACATCATCCTCGTCATCAACAATCATTATCCTCATCTTTATTAACTTCTTCATCCTCATCATCATTAACATCGGCATCCCCATCATCTTCAACACCATCATCTCATCATCAACGTCCTAGCAATCAACATTATCATCCTCATTTTCATTATCATCATTATTAACATCAACATGCTTGTGGTCATGAATATAATCATCATCATTATCGTAAATTGTCGTCATCAGCAACATTTTCATCCTCACAGCATTAACATCATCATCCTAGTCTTCACTAACATCATAAACTTGTCATCATTAACACAGTCATTATCATCATCATCATCATTATTAAAATAAATATTCTTCTCATCATCATAATCCTTGCTATTATGTACATCCTCATCGTCATCATCACTAACATTATCAACACTGTCTTCCTCATCAACATCATTGTTATTATAATTCTCATCAACATTAGCATCAATATTAACATGTCCAACATCATCTTTAATATCATTTTCATCCTCATCACCATTGTCATCATTATTAACATCATCATCATCCTTGATATCATTAACATCATCATCCTCATCTTCATTAGCACAATTCTCATCAACAAAATCCTCATTTTTGTCATCATTTCCATTGTCACCACTGTTATGAGCACTGCCTCATTATCTTCAACTTCATCAAAGACCTCCTTATCAATATAATCATCCTTGTCATCATTAATATTGTCATCCTCATCATCATCATGATCATCAGTAAAATCATTATTGTCTTCATCAATATCCTCATTTCATCATCCTCACCCACATTAGTAGCATTATCATCCTCATCAGCCTCAACATCATATTTATTAACATTATTATGCATTTCATCAACAACAAAATCATCTTCATCATCAACATCATCATCTTATCATGATTAACATCATCATCCTCATCCCCATTAATATCATCAACTTATCCATCATTAAAAGTCATCTTGATCATCTTCAACACTATTATTCTCATCACCTTCAAAATCATTCATGTTGTGATCAACATCATCAACTTTGTTTTTTTTTTAAATCATTGTTTTTGTCATCATTAACATCATCATCCTGGTCATTGTTAATCTGATTATGATCAACAGCAATATCTCCATCAGCATTATAGAAGATAGAACATAGAACAATACAGCACAGAACAGGCCCTTCGGCCCACGATGTTGTGCCGAACTTCTATCCTAGATTAAGCACCCATCCATGTACCTATCCAAATGCCGCTTAAAGGTCGCCAATGAATCTGACTCTACCACTCCCTCAGCCAGCGCATTCCATGCCCCCACCACTCTCTGGGTAAAGAACCCACCCCTGACATCTCCCCTATACCTTCCACCCTTCATCTTTATAATTGTCAGCACTATTACCCTCATCATCATCAACCTCAACTTCATCCTTGTCATCATGAACGTAGGCACCTCCATCATCAACTTCACCTTCTCATCATTAACATCACCACCCTCATCAGTACTGATATAATTTTTTTTGTTTTTATTAACATCATCATCTGTGTTGTCACACCCTCATTCTCAGGAAGATGTTACCTAGTAAGGTAACAAAATGTCTGGAAATGAACCTTTCAGCTCAGTGAGCAAACCTACATCCAAAATGATTAAGATGATCTTGATGATGATGATGGTGAAGTTAATGTTAATTAGGATGATAACATTAATGATGACAAAGATTATGATGTTAGTGAAGGTGAGGATGATGAGAATGTCGATTATGTTGATATTCATAATGACAAGGATGATGATGTTAACATCAAAACTACAGAAGCAATCATCCCAACACCCACAAACGAAGCTGCATCAGAACATTATTCCAATGAGCCACCACACACTGCAGCACAGAGGAACTACACAGAGCAGAGGAAAATCACCTATATCGTGTATTCAAAAAGAATGGGCACCCAATGAACACAGGATTAGTGGTGCTGGAAGAGCACAGCAGTTCAGGCAGCATCCAACGAGCAGTGAAATCAACGTTTCGGGCAAAAGCCCTTCAGGCCCGAAACGTTGATTTCGCTGCTCGTTGGATGCTGCCTGAACTGCTGTGCTCTTCCAGCACCACTAATCCAGTATTTGATTTTCAGCATCTGCAGTCATTGTTTTTACCCAATGAACACAGTCCACCAATTTCTCAGCAACAAACCCAAACAAGCAGACAAAACACATCCAGAAACCCTAGTCACTCTCCCCTACATCAAAGACACCTCGGAAATGACTGCCAGACCACTTAGACCCCTCGGCATCATGGTAACCCACCAATACACTAAAACAGCAGCTAATGAACTTGAAAGACCCTATACAGACAATGAGCAAAACGAACATAATTTACAAAATACCGTGCAAGGACTGTAACAAACACTACATTGGACAACAGGCAGAAAACTAGCCACCAGAATACATGAACACCAACTAGCCACAAATAGACATGACCCTCTCTCACTAGTATCCTCACATACAGATGAGGAAGGATACCACTTCGACTGGGACAGTATAACCATCCTAGGACAAGCCAAATAAAGACACACACAAGAATTCCTAGAAGCATGGCATTCCAACCAGAACTCTATCAACAAACACATCGAGTTAGAACCCATCTACCACCCCCTGAGAAAAGGAACCGGAAGTGACTTCATCACAGGAAATAACATCACAATGGGAAATGACATCACCAACCCAAAGAAACCCAAACATATAAAGAGTAAGCAGGAATTTTCAGTATTGCTTTGCATGAAATCCACTGAAGATGTTACCTAGTAAGGTAATGAAATGTCTGGAAATGAACCTTTCAGCTCAGCAAGCAAACCTACATCCAAAACCTCAATCTGAGCTACAAATCTTCTCAAAACTCGCTAAAATCCTAATCATTGTTAATATCATCATCCTCACAATCATCAACATCACCATCCTTTTCTTCATCAACTTCATCTTTGTCATCATCAAAATAATAATCCTCCTCATCATCAACAATTTTATCTGCATCATTAATAACATCATCATCCTCATTATCATTAAAATTGTCATCCTCATCAGAATCAACATCATCCACATCATCATTATATCATCACCCTCATCTTCATTAATATCATTCTTATCGCAGACATTGCTATCATTGTCATTATGAACAGCATCCTCATAATCTTCAACATCATCCTCACCATTAACAATGTTATCTCCAACTTCATTAATATTGTCATCCTCGTCATTATTATCATCGTCATCCTCATGAGCATCAGTGCAATCATTGTCTTCTTCATCAGCATT